>NC_091565.1:2336510-2349010 GCF_042767895.1 Penaeus vannamei | reverse complement strand
CCTCTCTCCTCCTTCCTTCTCCCCTCTCCCCTCCTTCTCCCCTCCTCTCCCCTCTCCTCCCTCTCCCGTCTCTCCCCTCTCCTCCTTCTCTCCCCTCCCCTTCTCCCCTCTCCTCCCTCTCCTTCCTCTCCCCTTTCCTTCCTCTGCTCTCCTCTCCCTCTCCTTCTCCCCTCTCCTCCTTCTCCTTCTCCTCCCTCCTTATCCTTATCCTTCCTCTCCTCTCCTCCCTCTCCCTTCTCTCCCCTCTCCTTCTCCCCTCTCCTCCTTCTCTCCCCTCCTTATCCTTCTCCTCTCCCCTCTCCTTCCTCTCCTTCTCTCCCTCATCAATCTCGCTCCGACGCCTTCTCTCTCTATCTCATCTACATACTTGATCTCTCATGATACTCTTACTGAGGGGGGGACGCTCCAGGGAGGGGTGTGGGGTGGGGAGGAGGGATGAAGAGGAGGGGTGGGATAGGAGGGGTGGGAAGGGGTTGGGGATTAAGAGGATGTCAGGACAGGGGGGGAAGGATGGGGTCAAAGGTCATCAGCTGGAGGGTGAAAGGGGTAGGGAGAGGGGGAGGGGGAGTGAGGTGTCACGGAGGATAAGCCGAAAGGACTAAATGGAAGGGTGTTAGGAGGAGGAGAAGTGTGAGTGAGAAGGAGGAGAAGGGGGAGAGAAAGGAGGAGAAAGGAGAGGGGAAGGGAAGAGAAAGGAGAGAGGGGAAGGAGGAGGAGGAGGAGGAGAGGGGAAAGCGCGGAGAGATAAGGGAGAGAGTAAAGGAGAGGAGAAGGGAGGAGAGAAAAGGAAGAGGGGAAGGGGAGGGTAAAGAGAGGAGAAGTGGAGGGTAAGGGGAAGCAGAAGAGGAAGGGGGAGAGGAGGACAAGAGAAGGGGAAGGGAAGAAAAAGAGGAGGGGAAGGAAGGAGATGAAGGGGAATGAAATAGACTAGAGATTGAGCGTAAGGGGGATAAACAGATAAGTAGATAGATGGATAATTAGACTGATAGATAATCAGTTAAGGATATATATATATATAATATATATATATATATATATATATATATATATATATATATATATATATATATATAGATAGATAGATAGATAGATAGATAGATAGATAGACAGATAGATAAAAAGATAGATAGATAGATAGATAAAAGATAGATAGATAGATAGAATATAAAGAGTAGACAGACAGACAGATAGAGAAATTGATAAGCAGACAGATAGACAGATAGATAGAGAGAGAGAAAAATGCCTCACCAATCCTTCAAATACAAAAAACAAAGAACCATTTCGAGAAACAAACAAACAAACAAACAAAACAAAAAGCATAAAACCGAAGTCCTCAGAGGAACGAACAAACAACAACAACAACAACAACAAAATCAACATTACATTCCGTATGTATCTAATACCGGAATGAAACAGCGTGCTGAGTTATTTATTTTCCAAAAAGCAGGGAGGGGAAAGAGGCAAAGAGAAAGAGGGGGAGAGGGAGAGAGAGGGGAGAGAGGGGGAGAAGGGAGAGAGGCGGAGAGAGGGGGAAGAGGCAAGAGAAAGAGGGGGCAGAGGGAGGGAGAGAGGGAGAGGGAGGGAGAGGGGGAGGGAGGGAGAGGGAGGAGTGGGAGAGGGGGAGGGAGGGAGAGGGGGGGTGAGGGGGAGGAGAGTGTGAGGGGGGAGGGGGAGAGAGGGAGAGAGGGGAAGAGGTGGAGAGAGTGTGAGAGGGGGAGGGGGAGAGAGTGTGAGGAGGAGAGGTGCAGAGACGGGAGAGGTGGAGAGAGGGAGAGAAGGAGAGAGGGGGAGAGAATGTGGGGGGAGGGGAAGGGGGGGGGGCGAATATATTCAAAAGAAATTTCATTTACGTGAGTGGTTTTTAGGACCACGAGCTACCTTCGGCGCCCATACAAAGGGAGGAAGGAAATGAGGGTGAAGGGAGAGGGGAAGGGAGAGGGGAAGGGAGGGAAGGGTGAGAAGAGAAGGGAAAGTGAGAGGAGAGGGGAAGAGAGGGGAAGGGAGAGGGGGACAGTGGAAGGGGGCAGGGAAGGGAAGGAGGAGGGGAAGGGTGAAGGGAGAGGGGAAGGGAGAGGGGAAGGGAGAGGGGGGAGGGAAGGGGGAGAAGAGAAGGGAAGGGAGAGGGGAAGGGTGAAGGGAGAGGGAAGGGAGAGGGGAAGGGAGAGAGGGGGGAGGGAAGGGGGAGAAGAGAAGGGAAGGGAGAGGGGTCAGGAGAAGGGGGAGAAGAGAAGGGAAGGAGAGGAGAGGGAGAGGGGTCAGGAGAAGGGGAGAGGGGGGGGGGGAGGGAGATTGGGGAAGGGGGAAGGGAGAGGGGAAGTGGGAGAGAAGAGAAGGGAAGGAGAGAGGAGAGGGGGAAGGGAGAGGGTGGAAGAGGGAAGGGAGAGGGGGAAGGGGAAGGGAAAGGAGAGGGAGAGGGAGGAGGGTGAGGAGAAGGGGGAGAGACTAAAAGAAGAGGAGGGGGCGAAAAGGAGAAAGAGGAGGAGCAAAAGAAGATAAAAAGAAGGACGAAAAGAAGTGAGAGAGTCCTTAAGAAAAAAAAGAAGAAGAAAAAAGAAAAAAGAACCAAAATAAAAACAACACCAAAGACGCAAAGGGGCCGATGACAACGGAAGGGGCAGGAGAGAGAGAGAGAGAGAGAGAGAGAGAGAGAGAGAGAGAGAGAGAGAGAGAGAGAGAGAGAGAGAGAGAGAGAGCAAGAGAGAGAGAGAGAGAGAGAGAGAGAGAGAAAGAGAGAGCGAGCGAGAGAGAGAGAGAGAGAGAGAGAGAGAGAGAGAGAGAGAGAGAGAGAGAGAGAGAGAGAGAGAGAGAGCGAGAGCGAGAGCGAGAGCGAGAGCGAGAGCGAGCGAGCAAGCGTGAGAGAGAGTGAGAGAGTGAGAGACAGAGAGAGAGAGAGAGAGAGAGAGAGAGAGAGAGAGAGAGAGAGAGAGAGAGAAAGAGAGAGAGAGAGAAGAAGGAGAAGAAGAAGAAGAAGAAGAAGAAGAAGAAGAAGAAGAAGAAGAAGAAAGGAGAGAGAGAGAGAGTGGGGGGGGGGGGGGGGGGGGCTCAGGGCAACTGGGGAAGATCTAAGACCTAGGTAAGGGGAGACGGGGGGGGGGGAGGAGCCTAAGGCCCGAGCGAGGAGACAAATTCAGTGGTTGCGGCCGTAGACAAAGTAACCCAATGTACATAAATACACATAAATCTAACCATTCTCTTTCTACGTCTCCTCTCCGTCCTCTCGCTTTCGTCTTCTCTCCCTCTTTTCTCTCGGTTTCTCTTCTCTTTCTCCTTCTTCTCGCTTTCTCTTCTCTCCCTCTTATCTCTCGCCTCCTCTTCTCTCACTTTCCTCTCGCTTTCTCTTCTCTCCCTCTTTTCTCTCACTTTCTCTTCTCTCCCTCTTTTCTCTCGCCTCCTCTTCTCTCACTTTCCTCTCGCTTTCTCTTCTCTCCCTCTTTTCTCTCGCCTCCTCTTCTCTCACTTTCCTCTCGCTTTCTCTTCTCTCCCTCTTTTCTCTGTTTCTCTTCACTTTCTCCTTCCTCTCGCCACCCTCTCTCCCCCTTTCTCCGCGTATGCTCCTTTGTTCCCCTATCATCTCACTTCTTTTCTCCCCTCTTCTTTCGCCTCCTCTTCTCTCCTTCTTTCCTCTCACTTCTCTCTCTTTCCTCTTCTTCCCCTCCATCCCTCTTCCCTCTCACTTCCCTCCCTTTTTTCTTTTAACCTCCTCTCCTCTCCCCCCTTTCCTCTCTCTTCCTCCTTTCTCCCCCTCTCCCCGCGTCTCCAATTCCCTTCCCTCTCCCTCTCTCTTCCGTGACACTAAATCAACGATAATTAACTAGACAGACAAATAATAATATCGTTTGTGGTATCCAATTACGAATTAATTACGCTCTCCCTTTCAAAGAAAAGAAAAGAACGAAAGAGAGAAAGAAAGAGAGAAAGAAAGAAAAGAAAAAAGAAAAAAAAACGATTTACGAACGTCTTCTAACAGGCCCGACATTAAGCTCTATGCATCCGGCGGCAATAAAGAAATGAGATGAGATTAATGTCTCTCGGATAGCTATTAAATCGGCGAATCTCTTTTGGTATTTTAGAAGGAAGAGGAAGTGAAAGAAGCGGAGGGGGGATGAGGAAGGAAGGGGGAGTAGGCAAAGTAGAAGGGAAATGAGAGAAAGGAAAGAGGAAAAGGGAGATTAAGGAAGAAGAAGGAGTAAAGCAGACCAGAGGCGGAATAGGAATAAAGAAGGAAAACCCCGAAAGGAGACACATCACTCAAAATAGGACAGTCACCCCTCGAACTTCCGCCGCGAGTCCACAGAAAACGGGATCGGGCGGGAACCTAAGCCCTGGTTCCTCGTACAAAGAAAGACACTTAAGTTACTTTAAGTTACTTTAAAGGGGTCATCTTGTCACGGAATTGAGCAGTTACGTCCACTTGGCTCCCCTCTGCGGTGTCTCGGCATTCGGCCCCAATTGTTTGCGCTGTCCTCGGAGGGATGCGAGCCCAGGATATGGCCACCATAGGACTAGTGCCTCTTGACTCCTCTTCTCGTGTAGAAAAAAAAAAAAAAAATAAATAAATAAAAATGAAGGAAAATTCTCGTGTAGAAAAAAAATATATATACATATATAATGAAAAAATAAAAGTGAAGGAAAAAGGAAGAAGAAAAAGAAGGGAATCTTGATATGAAATCTCTTCTTTACAGAATACTTATGCTTTCCTGGAAGTAATCCGAGAGAGAGAGAGAGAGAATTAGAGAGAGAGAGAATGAGAGAGAGAGAATGAGAGAGAGAGAATGAGAGAGAGAGAATGAGAGAGAGAGAGAGAGAATGAGAGAGAGAGAGAGAGAGAGAGAGAGAGAGAGAGAGAGAGAGAGAGAGAGAGAGAGAGAGAGAGAGAGAGAGAGAGAGAGTGAGAAAGAAAGTGAAAGAGAAAAAGACAGAAACAAAAAGACAAAGAGAAACAAAAATGGAAAAAAAACAAAAAAGCGAAAAGTGAGAAAGATGAAAGAACGCGAAACCGAAAAAAAGGTGATAATCCCCCACCCCCACCACCACCACCCCGCCCACAGGTCCTCCCCCCCCAAAACCCCCGCCGCCCCGCCGCCCTCAGCTGCTCCGGGCGGGGGGGGGGGGGGGGGGGGAGAAGACATCGCCGAGCTCGAACAAAACGCGTCGATACTGCAAGTCATGTCGGCATCATGTCAATTATTCACGGCTACGAAAGGCTGAGCCATTTGCTTCGGAAAACGTCGATAGCGAAATGAATTTGTAATCTGTACGGTGGGCTGGCGGAATTTTTTTTTCTTTCTTTCTTTATCGTTTTCTTCTTCTTCTTCTTCGTTTCTTCTTGTTCTTGTTCTTGTTCTTGTTCTCTCTCTCTCTCTCTCTCTCTCTCTCTCTCTCTCTCTCTCTCTCTCTCTCTCTCTCTCTCTCTCTTTACGGTGGGCTGGCGGAATTTTTTTTTTCTTTCTTTATCGTATTCTTCTTCTTCTTCTTCTTCTTCTTCTTCTCTCTCTCTCTCTCTCTCTCTCTCTCTCTCTCTCTCTCTCTCTCTCTCTCTCTTCTCTTTTTAATAGAATGTTTGATATTCGAAAATGAGCGTTTAACTTACGTCTACCGGTCTATTTTGTATTCTGTCTTTGTCGATTTCTTATCAAATTAAACGCCCTCCCCCCCCTTTTAATCACAAAGGAAATACATCCTCTAATATATATCAAAGGAACGGAAAATAAGAAAAAGAAAAAAAGATTCCTCATGCCTAATAAAAAGCTATTCAGCGTAACATTTCATTATCCAGGTCTTTGTTCCACGCCACTCAGCCAGCGAACATATTCTTTCCTCGAACACCGTGATTTGTGTGTACGTTATCTCTGTGAACGGACTCCAGCGTGTCTATTCTTTTCACACTCACATGCCTCCGTTGGCGCGGTCGACGGGATACCAAACCTCACGTACCTGAAACGAGGGGAAAAAAATGCGTTAAAAATGGAGCTTGAGTTTGCAGTCTATACTTCTGCAAATTAGTCCAGGGCGTAATTGTGTGTACGTGTGGCAGTCAGTCATTTCCGTGTGTGTTTTCATGAGTATGTGTGTGTGTGTGTGTGGGGGGGGGGGGGTTGTGGCTGCCCGAGAGGACGTGCCGATAGTGTGGTAGAGTGTATTGATGTACGTGTGTGTGTGTGTGCGTGCGTGTGTGTGTGTGTGTGTGTGTGTGTGTGTGTGTGTGTGTGTGTGTGTGTGTGTGTGTGTGTGTGTGTGTGTGTGTGTGTGTGTGTGTGTGTATGTGTGTGTGTGTGTGTGTGTGTGTGTGTGTGTGTGTGTGTGTGTGAGTGCGCATAAACGCGCGCGCGTGCGCGTTTATGCGTATGTGCGGGTATGTGAGCAGTATTAAAAAACGCACATGACATCATTAGGGGTTACAGTATATTGATGTGCGTTTATCCATGTGTACAGGTATGTGTACACTGTAAATACATACATGACATTCTTAGGTGTTACAGTATATTGATTTTATGCGTGTGTGCAGTGTAATCACGCACAGTGCATTCTTGAGCACGAATATAACCGCATCGAATGAAAACCATAAAATACATCAAAGAAAAAGAAAACAAATAGAAAAAACAAACAAACAAAAACTTCCTCTCAAAGAAGAAGCTCAATACACCCCCCCTTCCCCACCCCCTAATAAAGAAAGAGAGAGAGAGAGAGAGGGAGAGAGAGAGAGAGAGAGAGAGAGAGAGAGAGAGAGAGAGAGAGAGAGAGAGAGAGAGAGAGAGAGAGAGAGAGAGAGAGAGAAAGAAAGCAAAGAGAGAGAGAAAGCAAGAATGAAAGACAGATAGATAGAGAGACAGCGAGAGAGACGAGACAAGAGAAAGAGACAGAGACAGAGACAGAGACAGAGACAGAGACAGAGACAGAGACAGAGACAGAGACAGAGACAGAGACAGAGACAGAGACAGAGAAAGAGAGAGAGAAAGAGAAAGAAAGAAAGAAAAGCGAGAAATAGCGTAGAGAGATAAAAAGGAGAAACACAACCTTGCATTTCAGGCGGTTTCTCCCGAGGGCGTTTGGGGAAAAGCTGTTAAAGGAGAATGATTGGTTTGCTGTTATTGGTAGTTAGTTGCGTAAATCGCTTGTTTCGTGGTTTACCTGTTTCATCTTCTGCGGAGTGGGGTGGGGTGGGGGTGGGGTGGGGTGGGGTGGGGTGGGGTGCGAGTGGTCTTCTTTGCTCTTTCTTTCGTTCGAGATTTTGTTTTTGTGTGTTTGGTTTTCTTTGGTTTTGATGTGTTGTCTTTGTCGTTTTTGTTGTTTGTGTTACTTTCTCTGTGTTTGTCTGTTTGTCTGTTTGTCTCTCTCTCTCCCAGTTTCTCGTTTTCTCTCTCCTCCCCCCTTCCCTCTATCCCATTCTCTCTCTCTCTCTCTCTCTCTCTCTCTCTCTCTCTCTCTCTCTCTCTCTCTCTCTCTCTCTCTCTCTCTCTCTCTCTCTCTCTCTCTCTCTCTCTCCCTCTCCTCTCCCTCTCCCTCTCCCACCCTCCCTCCCTGCTCCCCTCTTTTCCACCCTCCCTCCCTCTCTCTCTCGTTCTCTCCCTCCCTCCTCCCTCCCTCTCTCCCTCCCTCAACTCCCTACTCCCTTTTTTCCACCCCTCACTTCCTCTCTCTCATTCCTCTCCTCCTCCCTCCCTCCCTCCCTCCCTCCCTCAACTCCCTTGCCCCCCTTTTTCCACCCCTCACTCTCACTCTCTCGTTCCCTCTTCCCTCCCAATTCTTCCTCTCCCTCCCTTCCCCCTCCCTCCCGGTTTCCATCCCCTTGTGCCGCCAACCTCTCCTCCAATAGACTCCGAGGCATCTGCAGAAGGGGCTTACGACCCGAGGACGAGCCACTAAGGGAATCGAGAGCGCAACTTGTGGGATCAAGACGTATCTCATTCTTGCTTCCCGCTTCGTTTTTGTTTTTTGTTTTTTTTTGGAGGGAATTCTCTCTTTCACTTATTTTTTTTGTGTGCGATTTTGGTGTGATTGTATTGTTTATCTTTGTTTTTATTGTTTATTATAATTTTTTTATTATAAATACTACTACGAAAATAATGAAATACAATGATCAGGAAAACTATAATTATTGCTAATATTTGTAATTATAAAGTAATAACAGACACAGTAATAATAGAGTAGAATAGTAGCAGTAATATTATAATAATAGTGGATGAGAGAGAGAGAGAGAGAGAGAGAGAGAGAGAGAGAGAGAGAGAGAGAGAGAGAGAGAGAGAGAGAGAGAGAGAGAGAGAGAGTAGAGATGAGATTTCTACAGATAAAAAAAAAAAAAAAAAAAAAAAAAAAAAAAAAGAGAGAGAGAAAGATAGCAGTACGAGAGAGAGAGGGCGAGAGAGATGCCATCAGAGAACGAGAGAGAGAGAGAGAGAGAGAGAGAGAGAGAGAAAGAGAGAGAGAGAGGAAGAGAGAGAGAGAGAAGAAGAGAGGGAGAGAGAGAGAGAGAGAGAGAAGGAGAAAGAGAGAAAGAGAGAGAGAGAGAGAGAGAGAGAGAGAGAGAGAGAGAGAGAGAGCGAGAGAGAGAGAGAGAGAGAGAGAGAGAGAGAGAGTGTGTGTGTAGGATGAATTTCTACAATAAAAAGAAAAGAGTACGAAGAAGAGGGCGAGGAATGCCATCCAGGACGAGGAGGAAGAGGAGGAAGAGAAGAAGAAGTAGGAAGAGGAGAAGAAGAAGAAGAAGAAAGAGACGACGACGAAGAAGAAGAAAGAAGACGAAGAAGAAGAACAAGAAGAAGAAGGAGAAAGAGAAGAAGAAGAAAGAAGACGATAACGAAGAACAAGAACAAGAAGGAGAAGGA
Organism: Penaeus vannamei; assembly: GCF_042767895.1. Taxonomy (NCBI): domain Eukaryota; kingdom Metazoa; phylum Arthropoda; class Malacostraca; order Decapoda; family Penaeidae; genus Penaeus; species Penaeus vannamei. The sequence goes on along the minus strand of NC_091565.1, from coordinate 2,340,188 downwards.
GAAGATGAAGAAGAAGAGGAGGAGGAAGAAGAGCGGCCTCCACGCCCTCTGGAGAGCTATAGCGTAAACAACGAGCGATTCTCCCTGTCAATTCCTTTTAAGAGATGGTGTGTGAGTGTGTGCGTTTTTTTGCGTGTGTGCGTGCGTGTGTGTGAGTGGAGCGGTACTCTTTTCCCCTTACTCTCCCTCTCCCTTCCCTCTCTTTCTTTCTCTCCCTCTCTCCCTCTCAATCTCTCTCTCTCTCTCTCTCTCTCTCTCTCTCTCTCTCTCTCTCTCTTTCTCTCTTTCTCCCCCCCCTCTCTCTCTTTCTCTCTTTCTCCCTTCCTCTCCTTCTTCTTCCTCTCTCTCCCTCTTCTTCCTTCTCCTCTCTCTTAGTCTCCTTTTCCTGATCTCTTTCTGTCCCTCCCCCTCCTCATCTTTCCTCTTACTCTAACCCCCTTTCTTCTCCCTCCTCCCCAATCCTCCCCCATCCCCCTTCCCCTCTCCTCCCCCCCCTCCCCCCTTCCCCTCTCCTCCCCCCCCTCCCCCCTCCCCTCCCCTTCCCTCCCCCACCCTGCACTTCGCTAAAGTGACACGACTTCGGAGTCAAAGATCGCTCATCTTTTTTATCTTTTTTATTTTTTCTTATTCCGGGAGTAAATACTTGGTAAGACGGTGCCAAGCGCTGGAAGCCAAATATGTAATGGTTAATTCAGGGTGGGGGAGAAGGGAGGGAGGGAGGGAGGGAGGAGGGAGGGAAAGAAGGAGGAAGAGTTGAGGAGGGGAGGGAGAAGGAGGGGAGGAAAGAGGAAGGGAGGGAGGGAGAAGGGAAGGAAAGAGGGAGGAAAGAAAGAGTGAGGGAGGGGAGGAGGAAGGAGGGAAGAGGAGGAGAGAGAGAAAGGAGGAGGGAGAAGGAGGGAAGGGAAAGAAAGAGGGAGGGAGAAGGGAGAGAGAGGGTTAGAGGGAAGGTGTGAGGGTAAGAAAGAAAAAGGGAAAGGAGGGTGGGATGGAGGGAAGGGAGGACAGAGGGTGAGAGGAGAGGGAGCGAGGGAGAAATAGGGAGACAGGAGGGAGAAAAAGTTGAAAGGAATGTCAAGAGGAAGAGCGAAAAGACGAAGGGGAGGAAGGGAAAAGGAGATAATGAAGAGATGACACTAATAATAATCTTTGATTCTTTTCACCGCTTAGTTAAATATTTTTTTCTTTTTTTTTTCTCTCTCTCTTAATTCCTTCTGAGCCTCAGCGTGTACATATATGTTGCCATATGTAATCTACTTTTACGATAACAATAAAACACACACATACATTCACGTACTATAAAGAAAGAAAAAAAAAGAGAGAAAACACAAAAACGCACCCCCCCAAAAAAAAAAAAAAAAGAAAAAGAAAGAAAGAAAAAGAAAGAAAAAAAAAAAAAGAAAGAAAGAAGGAAAAAAGAAAGAAAGAAAGAAAGAAAGAAAGAAAGAAAGAAAGAAAGAAAGAAAATAAAGAAAGAAAGAAGAAAGAAAAAAAAAGAAAGAAAGAAAGAAAGAAAGAAAAGAAAGAAAGAAGAGAACATGCACAAAAACATCCTACTCTAAACGAGAACGAACGAAGGAGAACGAGATTACCACCAATAGATGGCGCCACCAACGACTTCCTGGAAACCGCCACGAAAAACGACCAAGATTTTTTTTTTTTTCTTTTTCGAAAGTGATGGAGGCGCCGAAGGAGGAGAGGAGGTGAAGGAGGAGGAGGAGGAGGAGGAGGAGGAAGGTCGCTCTCGCCTCAGTCTCGCCTCCCTCAACAGCCATCGAGAGGCGGGACTTGGAGCAAAGAAAGTTTTATTGTCCGGACTTCGAGGAAGAAACAAATGTGCAGAAGATTCGGGATTATCGTCGGCGAGCGGACTGACAGACGCGAACGCACACTCGCTCGAACATACATGCACACAGCTGTCAAGGACGGGCGCGCACACGTAAACGCACACACACACGCAAACACACACACACACGCACACGCACACACGCAAACACACACGCACACACACACACACACACACACACACACACACACACACACACACACACACACACACACACACACACACACACACAAACCTACATACAGGTATACATGGAGATGCACATCAGAGAGAAAGATAAACAAATAGACAGAAAAGAAAGTCAAAGCGCGTGAGAGAGTAAGTAAAAGACAGCGAGAGAGATCAAGAAAGAGAGAAGAAAGAAAAAGAAAGAAAAAATAGACAAACAGAGCGAAACACAGACATAGAGAAATAGAAAGAGAATCGGAAAAGACAGCGAGAGCGAGACCAAGAAAGAGGAAGAAAAAGAAAAGAGAGAAAGAAAGAAAAAAAGACAAACAGACCGAAACATAAACACAGATAGAAATGGAGAGAGAGAGAGATCGGAGAAAGAGAGAGAGCGGCGAGAGAGAGAGATCAAGAGAAAGAGAAATAGAAGAGACCGAGACAGAAACGACCGGAGCGAGATCAAGAGAAGGCCAAGAGAGAGAGAAGGAGAGATCAAGAAAGAAATAAAACGAAACAGAGACAGAGAGAAACGGAGAGAGAGAACGCGAAAGAACGAAAAGGAGAGAGATGAAGAAAAGAGAGGACAAAAGACGAACCCAGAGAGAGAGAAACGGAGAGAGAGAGAACGAGAGAGAACGAGAGAGAGAGAAATGAAGAGAGAGAGAGATGAGAGAGAGAGACCGAAGAGAGCGAGAAAGAGAAAGAGAGACACAGAGAAACGGAGAGAGTTCAAGAAAAAAACACGAAAGAGAAAAAGACAAAAAAAAAACGAAAGAAATAGATGAAGACAAAAAGACAAAAAAAAAGAGAAAAACAGAGCGAAACACAGACACAGAGAATTGAAGAAAGAGAAAGATGAAGAAAGAGACAAGAAGAAAGAGAAAGACAAAAAGACGAAACCCAGACACAGAGAAACGGAGAGAGAGAACGCGAAAGAACGAAAGAGAGAGAAATGAAGAAAGAAAAAGATGAAGAAAGAGACAAGAAGAAAGAGAAAGACAGACACAGAGAAACGGAGAGAGAGAACGCGAAAGAGCGAGAGAGACCGAGAGAGAACGACCAAGAAAAAGCCAAAAGAAAGACAAAAAGACAAAAACAACGAAACACAGACACAGAGAAACGGAGAGAGAACGCGAAAGAACGAAAGACAGAGATCAAGAAAAAGCCAAAAGAAAGACAAAAAGACAAAAACAACGAAACCCAGACCCAGAGAAACGGAGAGAGAGAACGCGAAAGAGCGAGAGCAGGGCGATGATCAAGTGGCCCACTTTGATGGCCCCGAAATAACTAAAATGGCGCGGATCAAAGCTGTCACGGGGCGGTCCTGGGCTGGCGGTGACAGTCCATCAGCCCGCAGACCCGCGGCACGGCACTCTTTCTCCACCTCGCTCTCGGGCCCGCTCTCCGAGGGCGCTTTCTCCACCTCCTCCTTCTCTTCTTCTTTCTTTTTCTACTCCTTCTGCTTCTTTTTCTTCTCCCTTCTTCTGGTTCCTCCCTTTCCTCTTTTTTCTTCTTTTTCTTCTATTTCTACTTCTTCTTCATCTCCTTCTCCTCCATTTCCCATCTTCTCCACCTTCTCCACCCCTTGATCTCTACCTCCACCTCCAACTTCACCTCCTTCTCCACCTCCTTCCTCCTCTTTCTTCTTCTTCTCCTCCATTTCCTTC
>NC_091565.1:2313058-2325558 GCF_042767895.1 Penaeus vannamei | reverse complement strand
GGCCATTTTATTCTACATTCAACAAAGTTACATATAATAGACAAAGTCTCCTCAACCAATGAACAGGGTATTTGGGGTTTCTCTCTGTGCGTGCGTCTCACTTTCTCTCTCTCTCTCTTTCTCGCTCTTTCTCTTTCTCTTTCTCTTTCTCTTTCTCTCTCTCTCTCTCTCTCTCTCTCTCTCTCGCTCTCTCCCACTTACTCTTACTCTTCCTCTTCTTCTTCCTCTCCCTACCTCCCGACTTCCCTCCTACTCTTCCCTCCGGTTAATTTTCAGTATCTAACCAACATCCAACTCCCTTAGTCAGCCACCGGAGCTCCATGACATCACCCCCCTCCTCTCCTTCTCCCTTAAAGGCTACATCATCCCCCCTTAGGCTGCACATCCACCCCCTCTTAGGCTGACATATCCCCCCCTCTTAGGCTGCACATCACCCCCTCCCTTGGGCTGCACATCACCCGCCCTTGGCTGCACATCCCCCCCCCTTAGGCTGTACATCACCCCCCCCCCTTAGGCTGCATCACCCCCCCCCTCTTAGGCTGGACATCACCCCCCTCTTAGGCTGCACATCATCCCCCCCTCCTTTTAGGCTGCACATCCCCCCCTCTTAGGCTGCCCCCCATCATCCCCCTCTTAGGCTACATCACCCCCCACTTAAGGCTGCACATCACCCCCCTCTTAGGCTGCAAACATCACCCCCTCTTAGGCTGCACATCACCCCCCCCCCCACAAGGCCAAGCAAAGGGCGCGTACATGTCTCCATTTCACCTGCTTATGTAAGGGTCTCCTATCATCGCTTTTCTCTGACCCCTTCCCTTCTCCCACTCTCCCCCCTCCCCTATCTCCCTTCTGCTTGCACCGTCCATCCTCTCTTTCTCTATCCTTCTTACAGACACCTATCCTTGCCTACTTTGTCCTTATGACCCCCTTCTTAATTTTCTTTCTCCCTTCTACTTTCCTTCTTTCATCTTTTCTATTCCTCTATTCCTGCATCTTTTATCCTTCACTTCCTTGTCCCTATTTCAATCTCGACCCTTGCTTACCAAACTTATTCCTCATTTTCTCTCCCTCTCTTCTCCTTCTTTCATCTTTGCCCTTCCTATTCCTCCCTTCCTACCTCTTTCTCTCCCTCCTCTCCTATACCCCCTTAAACCCTTGCTTATCATACTTATCTCCCCTTTTCTCTCCTTTCTCCTCCCCTTCCATCTTCCCCATTCCTATTCCTCTCCTCCTCTTCCCCATTCCTATTCCTCTCCTCATCTTCCCCCTTCCTATTCCTCTCCTCCTCTTCCCCATTCCTATTCCTCTCCTCCTCTTCCCCTTCCATCTTCCCCATTCCTATTCCTCTCCTCATCTTCCCCATTCCTATTCCTCTCCTCATCTTCCCCATTCCTATTCCTCTCCTCCTCTTCCCCTTCCATCTTTCCCCCTTCCTATTCCTCTCCTCCTCTTCCCTTTTGTCTCTCCTTCCCCTTCCTTCAACTCCCTTCGTTTCCTCCCACGAATATTCCTTCACGATTCCCACTCGGTCCGTCGGTCGAGTATTCAGAAGGATAGGCAGGCAGAGCAAGATGGATGGATGGAAGGAGATAGAGATAGATGGAGAGGGAGGGAGAGAGGGAGAGAGGGAGAGGGAGAGGGAGAGGGAGAGGGAGAGGGAGAGGGAGAGGGAGAGGGAGAGGGAGTGGGAGTGGGAGAGGGAGAGGGAGAGGGAGAAAGAGAGAGAGAGAGAGAGAGAGAGAGAGAGAGAGAGAGAGAGAGAGAGAGAGAGAGAGAGAGAGAGAGAGAGAGAGAGAGAGAGAGAGAGAGGAGAGAGAGAGAGACCGAAAGAGACAGAGAAAGAGAGACCGAAAGAGACAGAGACAGAGAGAACGAAAGAGAAAGCGAGACCGAAAGCGAAAGAGACAGCGAAAGAGAAAGAAAAAGACAGAGAATAAGAACGAGAGAACGAGCGAACGAGCGAAAGAGCGAGCGAGCGAGCGAGAGCGAGAGCGAGAAGGCTTATCGACCCCGGGCCCTCAAAGGGAATATACAACAAGTTGGAAGCAGTAGTTTTGTCTCCCCGAGGGCCGCTGTGTTGATGTGGGATCGGGGCAACGCGAGAGGGAGAGTTCCTTGCTTACCGTGGGAGATAAAAAGAATAATTAAGTCTTAACGGTTTAACTTCTTGACGGGGGGATGAGAGAGTGAGGTTACGGACTCGCCAGACGCCGACTCTCCCGCTGCTGTACGAGGCGGAAAAGGCAGTAAGTAATCGTAATCATGGACGTGGAATACTGATAATCACGATGGCGGCGAGAAAGGCGCGAGAATACGAGAACACAGCGGGGTATTTCGAGAGAGTTTCCTCGCTAAAGAAACTTACAAGAATACAAGAATATTGTGAGGTATTTTGAGATAATATCGACACAAAAGAGATATAAGAATACAAGAATATTGTAAGGTATTTTGAGATAATATCCACACAAGAAACTTACAAGAATACTGTAAGGTATTTTGAAATAATATCGACACAAAAGAGACATAAGAATACAAGAATACTGCAAGGTATTATGAGAGAGTTTCCTCGCTACAGAAACTTACAAGAATACAAGAATACTGTAAGGTATTTTGAGATAATATCGACACAAGAAACTTATAAGAATACAAGAATACTGTAAGGTATTTTGAGATAATATCGACACAAGAAACTTACAAGACTACAAGAATATTGTAAGGTATTTTGAGATGATATCGACACAAGAAACTTACAAGAATACAAGAATACTGTAAGGTATTTTGAGATAATATCCACACAAGAAACTTATAAGAATACAAGAATACTGTGAGGTATTTTGAGATAATATCGACACAAAAGAGACATAAGAATACAAGAATGCTACAAGGTATTATGAGAGTTTCCACGCAACAGAAACTCACAAGAACACAAAAAAGAGATAAAACAAAAAATAAATAAAAAATAAAATAAAAATAATAATAAATAAAAAATAAAATAGAAATGATAATAAATAAAAAATAAAATAAAAATGATAATAAATAAAAAATAAAATAAAAATGATAATAAATAAACAAATAAATAAATAAAATAAGAATAAAAAATAAAGGACCGGTGTTTTTAAAGAAAGAAACTCTATTTTTCCCACCAAGGCGCAGCGACAAGGGGGACAACACTGAATAAAACAAGCTCAACAAACACACAAACACACTTCCAATCTCACAAAAAAACAAGATCAATAAACACCCCCCTTCCCTACCTCCCTCCCTCCCACTCCCGCCCTCCCTCACCCCTTCCCTCCTTCCCTCCCTCCCCCTTCCCTACCACTCCCTACCACCCTCCCTTCCCTCCCTCTCCCTCTCCCCCCACTCCCTCCCTCCCACCCCACCCACACACCCCCTCATTCAATTCCCTTTTAATAAGAAAGAGAAACGCGAATGATATTGTTACTTCAAAAAAGAAAAAAAAAAAAAAAAAAAAAAAAGAGAGAGAGAGAGAGAGACAGAGAAACGCCCAGAAACCGCCACGTACGGCTTGGATAGAGCAATTTACCCTTTGCATATAAAGTAGCTTTTTGATTGGCAAGCCGCAGCCTCACCTCTTATTCAAGAATGTAATTAATTTAGTTTTGGGAAGGAATTCCACGCATCCTTTCTGGGGGGGATATTTCGAATTATACGCAAAAAAAGAAAGACAGAAAGAAAGACAGAAAGAAAGACAGAAAAAGAGACGAAGAAGAGGAAGAAAAAGAAGAAGAGTGAAAGAGAGGGTCACTGTTTGTGTATTTGTTTGTGTGTTCTTTGTGTTTTGGGATGCAGGTGTGTGTGATTTTTTTTTCTCTTTCGCTTCTCTTTCTTTCTCTTTCGCTTCTCTTTCTCTCTCTCTCTCTCTCTCTTTATCTCTCTCTTTCCCTCCCACCTTCTCTCCCTCTCTCTTTTTCCCTCTTACCCTCTCCCACTCCCCCTCCCCCCCTCTCTCCTTACCCATCCCTCCCCCACTCTCTCCTCCCTCCCTCCCTCTCTCTCTCTCTCCCTTTCTAATTCTAATTATTCATCCGCCTAACAGCCCATCTATTTGTCTCTCCGCCTGCCATTCACCCAACTATCTATGCCAATATCACCATCAAATGTGTCAACAAGAGCAGACTATGAATGCTTTGGGCCTTCTCCTGCACCAGGCACAATATTCGCCGGGTAAACACCAGCGGAGAAGGGGGGGGGGGAGAGGCGAAGAGGGGAGGAAGGGAGAGGGGGACGAAGCGAAGAGGGGAGGAAGGGGAGGAAGGGAGGAAGAGGGGAAGAGGCGAAGAGGGGAGGAGGAGGGGGAAGATGCGAAGAGGAGAGGAAGGGAGGGGAGAGGGGGAAGATGCGAAGAGGAGAGGAAGGGAGGGGAGAGGGGAAAGAAGCGAAGAGGGGAGGAAGAGGGGAAGAGGCGAAGAGGCGAAGAGGGGAGGAAGGGAGAGGGGGAAGAAGCGAAGAGAGGAAGGGAAGGGACGAAGCGAAGAGGGGAGAAAGATGGGAAAGAAGGCAAAGAGGGGGAAGTGGGGAGGAAGGGAGGAAGATTCGAAGAGGGGAGGAAAAGGAAGAAGACTTTGGGTAGAGGAGTATGGGCAGGGATGATAAGAAACAAGGGAGAGGGAAAGGGGAAAGAGAAAGGGAGAGGGAAAGGGGAAAGAGAAAGGGAGAGGGAGAGGGAAAGGGGAAAGGGGAAAGGGAGAGAGAATAAGGGAAGGAGAGTGAGAGATAGAATAAATCCCAGAATTAGGAAACTGAGTACCAGGTAATCTTCGACCAGACAGATGAAATCGGAATACAAAATGCAAGCGGAAACACAGAGGAAAAAGACGAAAAGCAAAAAAAATGGAAAAAATAAAAAAAATCCATGATGCATAAAGTGTTACTTGATATATTGTAAAATAGAGGAAAAAAAAACACGAGGAGGGAGGGAGACAGAAAGATGGAGAGAGAGAGAGAGAGAGAGAGAGAGAGAGAGAGAGAGAGAGAGAGAGAGAGAGAGAGAGAGAGAGAGAGAGAGAGAGAGAGAGAGAGAAAGAGAGTGAGAGAGAGAGAGAGAGAGAGAGAGAGAGTGAGAGAGAGAGAGAGAGAGTGATATACAGATAGATAGATAGATAGATAGATAGATAGATAGAGAGATGAGGAGGAGGACAGAATAAAAAACAAAAAAATATATATATATATAATCTCAAATTCGCAATGACTCCCAACACGATACCTACCTTAAATAAACCTCAACAGAACGCCACAGAATACTAAGGATCTTATGCATACTCCGAGCATGTAAACTTGAATTTGAAAAAAAAAAGAAAGAGAGAGAGAAAAAAAAAAAGAGAAAGAGAGAAAAAAGAAAAGAGAAAAAAGCGAAAAACTTTCCCCACTTATTTGCAAAAACAAAAATTCTTCAATTACCCGAGGCGCTTCCGCGGAACGAAGGGAAAAAAAATCCAATTTTGAAGTATTTGGAATCTGTTTTTTTTTTCTTTTCTTTTTTTTTTCCCCCAACGTGAAACACAAAGTTAAAAGGGAGTTATGATGCTCTTCCTAACCCGAAGCTGCAGTTTCTGTTGAATCTCACGTAAGAAAAAAAAAAGAGGAAAAATAAGAAAGTATAATATAAATGACAGCTCTCATCGGCGACTTCGAGATCCGCAGAAATGGAGAACCGCGATCGGGAATCCGCACGCACGCCCCTGCAGACAGAGTCGTTTCGCTGGCATGGCGGGCGGGGTCGCTGCCTCCTCCTAGGGGTTCTCTTTCACACACACACACACACACACACACACACACACACACACACACACACACACACACACACACACACACACACACACACACACACGCACACACACACACGCACGCACACACACACACACACACACACACATATATATACACACACATATATAAATATGTATGTATGTGTATATTTATGTGTATATGTGTATGTACACACACACACACACACATACACACACACATACATACATATATATATATATATATATATATATATATATATATATATATATATGCATATATATATAATATGTATATATCACTGTTAATATATATACACCATACAATATTACAATACATGTGCAATATTATGTGTAATAATAATAATATCAATAATAATAATAATAATATATATTAATATTAATAGTAATAATAACAATAATAATAATATTAATATTATGTGTGCGTTGGTGCGATATGCGTGGTTGTGGTGTTTGATCCCATACTTGGCATAAGCACGGCGAGCGCCGTCTACGCATCCGCTCACCGCATTTTACTACCCATTGGACGGCTGGCTCCTGCAACCGCTTATTTCCCCTTTTATTCGCGACTCCAATCCCTGCAGATCCCGCTCTCCGTCAGATCCAAAAGGACGCCGCCGCAGCCACTTTGATCCTTTTACCCGGCCCGTAATAGACACTCAGACACCACCACCTCTAAGAGATAAATAGCTCAACTCTACGGGGAGGCCCTGCCATATTTCACTATGTCCGCCAATGACCGGTTCCAAGCCTATCTCTCTCTCCCGTCCATCGGCTTCGGATGAGAGAGGAGGCTGCAGATCAAAGGGACAGGATAATTATATCTCTAATTTCCTGCTGTTTGATTTCTCTTAGTCCGAGAAGAGAAGAAAAAAAAACCAAAATCGTGCCATTGCTTCGGTTATAATTCTTAGTACATTCGACCAGAAACCTGCAATAGGGGCTTAAATTAACGAAATTCCAGTAAAAAAACAAGTGACTAACGGAAAGGAGGCGAAGAGGCACATCGGAAACCATTTCTCGAAAAGCGAAAAGGTATTTGGCAAGAAATCTGATCACGTGTTTCGCCCTATTTCGAGGGCTTTTGCCTCTAATATAGGGCGCTATTATGCGAATTTCTATTACGACGCGAGAATAATTAGCACATCAATTCTGATACAAGTGTTATTAATTTCACATTATGCGATATTACCATACTGAGTGTCCCTCCTCTCTCTCTTGCTGTCTAAATTACTACGGAAGTTTCACCAACGGTTTGATAGAAAACATTAATAGATACCAAACGCACGGCAAAACAACGCCATTGCCTTTAGCGTCACATCAAAATCATAATTACTAAGGATTTCACTGCAAAAGATAAACAAAAACAATTCAGCGGAAACAAGAGCTTTTGATTTTAAAACGGCGATAGCATATCTACCTGTGTCTATGTTTTCCTCGGTCTGTCCATGTGGATATTGTACGTCAAGCCATAAAAAAAAAAAAAAAAAAAAAAATACATGAACAGTGCTTCACTTTATCTAAAATCATATTTCCCTGTGCAGAAATTTACTGAAATACTGATCTATTTCACGATTTGCAGACAATGAGCGCTTGCATACCTCTGCTCTGATCCGTATATTTGCATAAATAAGTAAATATATACGTAGAGGAGGGAACAAATACTAATATTTGATGAAGTCGAGAGGATTCGCGAGTCTATATTTTCCTTTCGACTTTTTAAAATTTACCTCCTTCTTTTTCTTTCTCTCTCTCTCTCTCTCTCTCTCTTTCTCTTTCTCTTTCTCTTTCTCTTTCTCCCTCTCTCTCTCTCTCTCTCTCTCTCTCTCTCTCTCTCTCTCTCTCTCTCTCTCTCTCTCTCTCTCTCTCTCTCTCTCTCTCTCTCTCTCTCTCTCTCTCTCTCTCTCTCTCTCTCTCTCTCTCTCTCTCTCTCTCTCTCTCTCTCTCTCTCTCTCTCTCTCTCTCTCTCTCCCTCTCTCCCTCTCTCCCTCCCTCCCTCCTCCCTCCTCCCTCCCTCCCTCCCTCCCTCCCTCTCTCTCTCTCTCTCTCTCTCTCTCTCTCTCTCTCTCTCTCTCTCTCTCTCTCTCTCTCTCTCTCTCTCTCTCTCCTCCCTCCCTCCCTCCCTCCCTCCCTCCCTCCCTCCCTCCTCCCTCTCTCTCTCTCTCTCTCTCTCTCTCTCTCTCTCTCTCTCTCTCTCCCTCCCTTCCTCCCTCCCTCCCTCCCTCTCTCTCATTCTCTTATTTTCTTTCCCTATTTCCGTCCCTCTGGTTTCTTTCTATATCCCCCCCCCCTTTTTTTTTTCATTTTTCTTTTTTTTTTTTACAGAACGATGGTAGGTTAAATCAGTATTCCAGCAACGCGAACCAGGGGGCAGTGCTGAACAAAATTGCCCTCGGGGAATTTGCTGAGTGTTTCTGATGCCATCGGTTTTTTCTTCTCCGTCTGTCTGTCTCTCTGTGTCTGTCTCTCTCTCTCTCTGTGTCTGTGTGTGTCTCCATCTCTCTGTGTCTCTGTCTCTGTGTCTCTGTCTCTCTCTATGTGTGTCTGTGCCTGTCTCTCTCTCTCTCTCTCTCTCTCTCTCTCTCTCTCTCTCTCTCTCTCTCTCTCTCTCTCTCTCTCTCTCTCTCTCTCTCTCTCTCTCTCTCTCTCCCTCCCTCCCTCCCTCCCTCCCTCCCTCCCTCCCTCCCTCCCTCCCTCCCTCCCTCCCTCCCTCCCTCCCTCTCTCTCTCTCTCTCTCTCTAACTCCGACTTGGTTTTGATTTGAATTTTTCATCTTTATCACTCTCCCAATAATCTATAACACCATCACTGTTCATCACAATACCGAGTGTTGTGAAGCGAGACAAACCCCTCTGCTATCTCCCTCCTGCTACACCAGTCAAGTAAAACAAGATCACATTATATACAAAATGCCCAACAACACACCAGAGAAAGAAGTAAAGAAGACACAGAAGGAAAATACGATTAAGAAATAAAGAAGACAAGGAAAATACGATTAAGAAATAAAGAAACAGAAGAAAAATCCGATTAAGAAATAATTAAGAAACGGGAGAAAAATCCGATTAAGAAATAAATAAAAAACAGAAGAAAAATCCGATTAAGAAATAAAGAAACAGAATAAAATAAAACAATCAAGAAATAAATAAAAAACAAGAAAAACCCGACTAAGAAATAAAGAAACAAGAAAAAACCCAATTAAGAAATAAAGAAACAAGAAAAAACCCGACTAAGAAATAAAGCAGAAACAAAAGAAAAAAAACCGACTAAGAAATAAAGAAACTGAAGAAAAAAACAATTAAGAAATCAAAAACCTGAAGAAAAATCCAAGAAATATAGAAACAGAAGGAAAAAAAACAATCAAGAAATAAATAAAAAAACAAGAAAAAATTCCTCCTCGCACATTACCTGCGATGTAGATGAGGATGGCGCCCAACACGACGGCGATCGTGATGAAGATGATGGCGGTGCACCTCCAGGAGCAGTGGGGGGAGCCTTGACCCCCCCTCCCCGCACTGCTGGAGGACCCCCCCACCCGGCCGGGCCCAGGGCGGCGGAGGTTGTTCCTGACGGGTAACACGGGCGCAGGAAGACCCCCGCCGAAGGGAACGTTGTACCTGCGAGAGGAGAGAAAGGGGGCGGCGTCAGACGGGGGTGGTGGAGAGAAGGGTGAGAGGCGGGGGAGAGGGGGGTGGGGAGGGGGTGTGTGGAAGGGGAGAGGCGGGGGAGAGGGGGGTGGTGGAGAGGCGGGGGTGGTTTAGAGGCGGGGGAGAGGAGAGAAAGGGGGCGGCGTCAGACGGGGGGACTGGAGAGGCGGGGGAGGGGGGTGGAGAGGGGTGGTGGAGAGAGAGGCGGGGAGAGAGGAGAGAAAGGGGTGGCGTCAGACGGAGGTGGTGGAGAGGCGGGGAGAGAAGAGGGGGCGTCAGACGGGGGAGTGGAGGAGGCGGGGGAGAGGGGGTGGTGGAGGCGGGGGAGAGGAGAGAGAAAGGGGTGGCATCAGACGGAGGGTGGTGGAGAAGGCGGGGGAGAGAAGGGGGGCGTCAGACAGGGGTGGTGGAGAGGCGGGGGAGAAGGGGGTGGAGAGGGGGAGGTGTGGAAGGGGAGAGGGGAGGGGTGTGGAAGGGGAGAGTGGGGGAGGGGTGTGGGAAGGGGAGAGGGGGAGGAAGGTGTGGAAGGGGAGAGGGGGAGGGTGTGGAAGAGGAGAATGTAAGGAAAATGTGGAAGACGAGAATATGAAGAAAATGTGGATTGGAGGAAGGGTGAGAAAGATGTGGAAGGGGAGAGGGCGGAAGATGTGGAAGAAGAGAGGAAGAACGGGGAAGAGATGAGGAAAGAATGAAAATATAGGAGGGAATATGATAATGGGAATGAGGAGGAGATGGAGGGTAGGAGAGAGTGAATGAGAATGATGTGGAAGAAGACAGAAAGAAGGGGGAAGGGAAAGGAGAGAAAGGAGGAGAAAGAAGACAGAAAGAAGAAGGAAGAAGAGAGAAAGAAGGAAGGAAGAGGAGAGAAAGAAGGGGAAAAGGAGAGGAAGAAGGAGGGAAAGAGGAGGAGAAGAACGGGGAAGCAAGAGAGGGTAAGGAAAAGAAGCAAGGAGAATAGACTAAGAAAATGAAAATTTAGGGAAGGGAAGATTTAAGGGAGACAAGAGAATAAGAGAGAGCAAAAAGGTAGGGAAAGGTGGTAAGAAGAGAGAGAGAGAAGGAGAAGGAGAAGAGAGGGAAATGGTGATAACAGAGAGGCGAGGAAGGGGAAAGAAATAGTGCAAAAACTGATAAAAAGGTGTGAATGGCGGAGAGCAAACATCATTTTGAAAAGAATGGGAGGAAGAGAAATGGAATAAAGAGAGAGAGAGAGAGAGAGAGAGAGAGAGAGAGAGAGAGAGAGAGAGAGAGAGAGAGAGAGAGCAGAGAGAAAGAGTGGAAAAGTAAAGAGAAAAATAAAGAAAAAGAACGGAAGAATAAGAGAAAAAATGAATTAGAGAAGAAAAGAAAATCAAAGAAAATAGTGGAGGAAGAAGAGAAAAGAGAGCAAAATAATCGAAGTCGAGGAACACAAAGAAATGAACAAATAAAACAGAAAAAAGCAAAGAAAGAGAATGGAGAAAAAAACAAGAAAAGAATCCAAAAAGGGAGACAGAGAAAAGAGAAGAAATCAAATCAAATCAAATCAAATCAAAAGTAAATTAAAAGGTTAGAAAAAAAGGAGAAAAATAAAGAAAGGAAAGAAAAGAAGAAAAAAACAAAAAAGAATCAAGAAAATAATCCAAGAAATAGAAAAAATAAAAAAAAATAAAAAAATCGAAAAAAGGAATTTTAAAGATTAGAAAGAATATAAAAAAATAAATAAAAAATCCAAGAGAAAAACAAAAAAATAAAGACAAAAAACGAAAAAAATATTAAAAAAAAAATAGAAAGAAAAGATTAAAAAAAATCCAAGAAGAGAAAGAAGAAGAAGAAGGAAAATAAGAAGAAGTAATTCCAAAGGTTAGAAAGACGGAAAGAATTGGCTGCCAGTCGGAAGGAAAGAGTAAAGAATGGAGACATTAAGGGAAAGAATAGAGAAAGGGTAATGGAAAGAATGACAAAAGACGACAAGGAAGAGGAAGAGAATGAAAGAATGGAAGGAAAATATAGTTCGGATAAATCTGGAATGTAGGAAAAGGACGATATAGAGTATAGATGATGATAATACCAATGATAATAATTGTAATGATGACAATGATTATAATAATAACAATGATAATAATTACAATAATAATAATATTGATTAAAATAACTGATAATAATTACAATAATAATAATATTGATTATAATAATAATGATAATAATAATGATATCAATAATGACAACAACAATAATATTAGTGATATTAATATACAGAATGATAATGATGAAACAACAATAATGATGATAAGGTTTCACAATAATGCATGAAATAAAATCATGAGGAATTAAATACACTCCAAAACATATAAAACCCCCCCCGCACCCCCCCCCCCCACACACACACATGCGAGAGAGATAAGACACACGCACGTACATAACAAGCAACCCCCACCCTCTCACCCCACCCCTCTTCTACCCCCTTTCTATTTCCCTAAACTCCCCATAGCCCCATCTCCCATTCTCCTCCCTCTCTGCTTCATTCCCCCTTTTCTATATTCCTGTTTTTCATTTTAACCTTGCTGCTTCTCCCTCCCTGTTTGTCTCCCTCTCTCCTACTCTTCCCCTCCCTCCTTTCCCTAGTTCCTCTCGCTCTCCATCCTTCCCCCTGTTCACCTCCCTCCCTCTTTCTTTTTCATTTTCTCTCTTCCCATCCCCATCTTCCTTCTCTTTCTCTCCACCCCTTCCCTCTTTTTTCTCTCCTTCCTCCCCCTTCCTCTCAATCCCTCTCCAACTCCTCTTTTTCCCTTCTTTTTTCCTCTCCACCTACCCCCTCTTCCTTTCCCCTTCCTTCTCCTCTTCCTCTCCCTTCTTTCCGACCATCTACTCGGCTACACACGCCTCTTCCTCTTTTCTTGTTTTCTTTCTCCTTTTTTTCTCTGCTTCTCTTGACATTTTTCCTTCTCTCTCTCTCTCTCTCTCTCTCTCTCTCTCTCTCTCTCTCTCTCTCTCTCTCTCTCTCTCTCTCTCTCTCTCTCTCTCTCTCTCTCTCTCTCTCTCTCCTTCTTTCTACACACACACACACACACACACACACGCACACAAA
>NC_091565.1:2298058-2308058 GCF_042767895.1 Penaeus vannamei | reverse complement strand
TCTCTCCTCCTCCTCCCTCCTCCTCACCCACCCTCCCTCCTCCCTCCCTCCCTCCGTCCCTCCCTCCTTCCCTCCCTCCCTCCCTCTACCTGCTTACCCCCCTCCACCCCCTCCCCTGCCCCCGCCCCCCCTACCCAATTTGGTACCGGAATGAAAAATCCTCTTCATAGCGGCAGTCTGCGAAAATCCAATACAGGGACAAGTGGGGAGAGGGCTAAGGGAAGGAGGGGGAGCGAGGAGCGTGAGGGAGAGGGAGGGAGAGGGAGAGGGAGAGGGAGAGGGGAGGGAGAGGAAGAGGGATTGGGTGGGGGAAGGAAGGAGGAGAGAGGGAGAACGTGTGAGGACGAGTGGGGGAGAGGGCTAAGGGAAGGAGGGGGGAGCGAGGAGCGTGAGAGAGGGAGAGGAGATGGGAGAGGGGAGCCGAGGAGGAGGAGGGAATGCGAGGGAGAGGGGGAGGGGGGGAGGGAATGGGAGGGAGAGGGAATGGGAGAGGGAGGGAGAGAAATGGGAGGGGGAGGGGAGGGAAGAGGGAGTGGGAGGGGGAAGGAGAGGAAGAGGGAATGGGAGGGGGAGGGGGCGGGGAGACGGGGGAGGGAGGGAGGGAATACGGAGGGAGAGGGAGAGGGAGAGGGAGAGGGAATGGGAGGGGGAGGGAATGGGAGAGGGAGAGGGAGGGAGAGGGGCGGAGGAGAAATAACCAAATAAATGTAAGCATACCTACATGCACACACAAACACATACACACACATACGTACATACATGCATACATGAATTTATATATATATATATATATATATATATATATATATATATATATATATATATATATATATATATATCAAGGGAAAGGGTGAGACAATGTAAGAGAAAAGAACGAAAGAAAAAAGAGAGAAAAATAAGAGAGAAATGGGGGATAGGGAAAAGGGGAGGAGGAGAGGAGGAGGGGATGGGGAGGGGAGGGGGAGTGGGGGAGGGGGGGCAAAGCGAGGGCCCGTGACGGTAACTGATGTGTTCCATCCGTCCCCTTCTGCAGGAACGGCGCCACTACATTTATTCATTCTTGTTGACGGGTTGGGGAAGCTCCTCCCCTCCTCCCCCCTTCCCTGTCCCACTAGCTCTCTTCCCGAACGTGTTTTTTTTTTTTTATCTTTGTTCTGCCTGTCTGTTTGTTTGCTTGTCTCGCCTTCTGTCTCTTCGTCTTCTGCTTCCTTCTTTCTCCTCTTTTTTCTCCCTCCTTCCCTCGCCACCATTTCTCTCTTTTCTCTCTACCTCCACCCTCCCTCCCCTCTCTCTCCCCCTCCTTCTCCTTCCTCTCTCCCTCTCTCTTCCCTTCTTCTCTTTCTTTCTCTCTCTCTACCTCCTTCCCTCGCCCCCATTTCTCTCTTTTCTCTCTACCTCCCCCCTCCCCTCCCTCTCTCTCCCCCTCCCTCCCTCCATGTCTCCCTCTCTCTCCTCCCTCCCTCCCTCCCTCCATATCTCCCTCTCTCTCTCCCCTCCCTCCTTCCCTCCCTCCCTCCATATCTCCCTCTCTCTCCCCTCCCTCCATCCTTCCTTCCCTCCCTCCCTAACCCCTTTACACTCACGCCAACACCTATTATTATTTTTCCTTTCGCACAAACACATTTCCTTCATTTCCATACACATTTTTTCCTCTCCGGGGGAAACGAAATTGGGGAAGAAAAGAAGAAAGACAAAAGGCACAGGGATATGACAAGAAACATGTGAAGAGGATACACACATATGCAAATTAAGCTACAGGTGGAGGCACGTTCTCTATGGTCCTAGGTTGGCATCCACACTTATCTCTGTTCTTATCAAAATGCGGATAATTATCTACATTTGTCATCTACATTTCTCACACTTATCTCTGTTCTTATCAAAAGGCGGATAAATTATCTTACATTTGTCATCTACATTTCTTATCTTCTTTTAATGTCGTAATTATCATTATGATTTGCTATTATCATTGTTTGTGTTATTGTCATCATTACTGTTGTTATTGACGCGCTTTCTATTATTGTTACTACTATTATACTATCATTATTTCCATTGCTATCATTACCATCATTATCATCCTGGCTGTGATTATTACTGTTCGTTACTATAAATACTCTAATATCACTATTGTTAACATCTCCTTTATCATTATCATTTATAGTATTAAAATCACTACTGAAGTCGTTATAACTGTGACCAATATTATCTATCTTAATATCTACTTATTACTATTTCTCCCATTGTTATTTCAAATATTGTCATTATAATCATTATAAGCATTATCATTATCATTAGACACATTATCTTTTTAAACTTTAATTATCATCAGTGTACTTATCAAAATTATTACCACTGCTATCATCATAATAACAATAATGAAAATTCTTACTACTACTAGTATCACTATACTTATCATCATCATTACTACTATCACTATCATCGTCACTAACACGATCTTAATGGTGTTACAAACTTAAACAATTAAAATGGTAATCCGGAAAAAAGAAAATTAACGAAAACAATAATAAACAGATTAACAACAAAAGTACTGACAGTACAATGACATTACTTGAGGTCATAAGAGTTACAAACAACAATAACAGTCAGCAATCCCAGTCCACGAGAAAGACGAATGTAATTGTTTCACTCGCCACCCCCCCCCTCCCTATCTCCAACCCCAACGCCAAGCCCCTCCTCCTTCCCTCCAGGCCCCTCCCCTTCCTTCCAGGCCCCTCCCCTTCCCTCCAAGCCCCTACCCTTCCCTCCAAGCCCCTACCCTTCCCTCCAGGCCCCTCCCCTTCCCTCCAAACGCCTCCTCTTCCCTCCCAGGCCCCTCCCCTTCCCTCCAGGCCCTCTCCTTCCCTCCAGGCCCCACCCCTTCCCTCCAGGCCCCTCCCCTTCCCTCCAAGCCCCTCCCCTTCCCTCCAAGCCCCGCCCCCAGGCCCTGTCAACCCCCCGACCCCCAACATCAACACAACCTCCCCTCCCTCCTCCTCCTCCTCCTCTCCCGACACGACTTTCTGACATGTGCTTCCTTCTTCCCCTCCTCCTCCTCCTCCTTCTTCTCCCTGCCTCCCCTTTCCCCCTCTACAAGCCCTGAGCATGAGGGATTCTTGCCTCCATTTATGGGATTACCTCATTTGCATATGAACTCTCCCTTGATGCCGAGTTAAGTGATACGATATTCATCCTCTACAGGGGTGGAGGAGGGAGGGAGGGAAGGGAGGAGGAGGAGAGGGAAGGGAAGAGGAAGAGAGGAGGAGGGGAGGAAGAGAGGAGGGGGAGGAGTAAGAGGGGGAAGAGGGAGGGAGGGAAGGGAGGAGGAGAGGGAAAGAGGGGGAAGAGGGAGGGAGGGAAGGGAGGAAGGAGGAGAGGGAAGGGGGAAGGGAGGAAGAAAGGAAAGGAAGGAGAGGAGATGAAGAGGGGAAGAGGGAGGGAGGAAAAGGAGGAGGAAGGAGAGGAAGGGAAGAGGAAAGGAAGGAGGGTGGGGGAGGAGTAAGAGGGGAAGAGGGAGGGAGGGAAGGGAAGGGAGGGGAGGAAGTGAGCATAGAGAGGAGGGGAGGAAGAGAAGGGGGATGGGGAGGGAGGGAGGAGGGAGGAGACAGAGGTTATATGAGCAAGGGAAGAGCGCGGGAGGGGGGAGGGAGGGGGGGTCTTAGGAAGAGACAGGGAATCCACCTCGCATACAAGACTTACGATAATGTACTGCGTTGAGCTGTGAACGCATGTGGTAGGGAAGGGGTGGGGGAGGGTAAGAGAGGGGGAGGGGAGGGTAAGAGGGAAGAAAGGGAAGGAGGGGGTGAGGGCAGGGATTGGAGGGAGAGGAGAGGGCCAGTAGGGAGACTTATTTCACAGCTAGACTGTATCTTCAGGTTGAATCATGTTAGGAGAGAGGGCGGTGGGTGGGCGGGTGGGGTATGATGAGTGGAGAGGAGGAGGAGGGGGAGAGGAGGAGATGCAGGAAGGGAGAGGGAGAAGGAGGGAGGAGGAGGGAGAAGAAGAGGATGGGGAGAGGAGGAGATAGCGGCGAAGGAAAGGAGTGGAAGAAGAGGGACTGGAAGAGGAGGAGGAGAGAGAAAAGGAGGAGGAGGAGGGAGAAAAGGAGGATGAGGAGGAAGAGGATGAGGAGGCATAAGCGGATGATAAAATGAATGAGAAGGAAATAATGAAAAGGGATGGAAAAGGGAAAAAAAGAGAAGGCTGCAAAGACAGAATGAGAGAGACAAATCTAGGAAAAATGTAGGAAGAAAAAAAGAAAAGAAAAAAAGGAGGGAATACGAAAATAACAAAAATAACAAAAAGAAAAAAAATATATATATATAACTGACAAAAGTAAAAAGGAACAGAATGAAAATGAGATATCTGTAATTAACGTTTGGCAGAGTATCTTCATCAGACTCATATTTCAGATGAAGATGCAATATATGAGCGTTAATTACATACCAAAGTTAACTCAGACGGACTAATAGGGTTAATCAAGGTTAAGATGTTCCTCCCTCCTCACCTCCCACTTACAGGTAAATCACGGGATCCATAATTATTCTTAGGCAATTACAGAGTTATAACGTAGATGTGGAGCGTCACGGTAGAGGCCTTAGTAATAGACCCCCTCCTATTTCAGTACACACCAGTTCTCAATTACAAAATGGTTTCTACTTGGATAAGAAAATACCTAAATAAAGAGGAGGACCAAGTTAAAAGGCGATCTTTTACCTTCAGCTGTCTATACGCTGTTTCTTCTTAAAGGGACCCACCTCATAGTTTTGTAAGTGGTGGCAGCGGTGGGATGATAGCTATATAGGAAGCTACTATATAGAATATAAGATTAATGAAAAATGAAGAAATTGAGGAAATAATGAACAAGACAATGAAGTAAAAAAAAGTGAGAACGTAAGAATGAATAAAAAAGAAAGTTTAAATAAGTGAATAATAATAAAAAGCGTAAATGAAAAAAAAAATAATAATGAATGAAGACAATCTAGATTCCACTGGCTTTCCTCACTCCCCCCCCCCCCTTCTCCATGCAATTCTTTCCCGTTCCCGATGGTGGAGTCTGGCCTTGTGTGATATCAACTCTTGTCAGCTGATAACTCTGTGAACAAATGCTATCCTATTACCTCATGTTAAGGAATCGTGCTTGAAAAATAAAAAAAATATTCCATTTCAATTTTTTATCAAGATTTGATGAGAATCGTGTGTGTGTGTGTGACTATGTAAGTGTGTGTGTGTGTGTGTGTGTGTGTGTGTGTGTGTGTGTGTGTGTGTGTGTGTGTGTGTGTGTGTGTGTGTGTGTGTGTGTGCGACTGTGTGAGTGTGTGTTTGTATGTACACATCTACATGTTCGTACGTGCATGTGAATATAGTTACATAAAAATGTTTACACTGTCACATGTCTATAAATATGTATATATATGTACGTGTCTGTAAACGTAGAGAAAGGGAGAAAGCGATAACCCTCTGAAGTGCACCTCTGGCAATACCGCTTTATAGAGGTTAGGCGGAGGAGGGAAGGGGGGAAGGGGGAAGGGGGAAGGAAGGGAAGGGGGAGGGAGGAAGGTTCTGGGTCCTTCTAGCGTAATTTCTTCCCCAGTTTGATGACTCTTGTGATGGTGAGGATGTCAATATTAACTTTCTCTCTCTCTCTCTCTCTCTCTCTCTCTCCCTCCCTCTCTCTCTCTCTCTCTCTCTCTCTCTCTCTCTCTCCCAAAATATCCCCCTGAATAATACAAAAAAGAAAAACAACAAAAAATAAAAAAACAAAAAAACCAAAACAAATGAAACAAAAAAAATCAAAACACCAACCCCCCCCCCCCCAAAAAAAAAAGCCAGCTCTCTCAATCGCATCTTCCACCTCCTATTTTCTCTTCCTCTCCTCCCCAGATGACAAGAGTGTAATATCCACCGCTTCCACACAACCCACTTGACTCCTGTTGCAGTAAATACGTCAAGAAGTCGCTCCGAAATCTCGCGCACACTCGTGACGGCGAAGAGGCACGAAGCAAGAGGAAAGAGGAAAGAGGCAATAAGAAAGAGAGGAAAGAGAGACAATAGGAATGAGAGAAAAGAGAGGCAAGGGAAAAGAGAGGAAAGAGAGGTAAGGGGGATGAGAGGAAAGAGGAAAGGGAGGTAAGGGGAATGAGAGGAAAGAGGAAAGAGAGGTAAGGGGAAAGAGGTAAAGGGTAGGAGAGGAAAGAGAGGAAAGGGAAAAGAGAAGAAAGAGGAAAGAAAGGCAAGGGGAAGGAGAGGTAAGGGGAAAGAGAGACAATAGGGAAGAGAGGCAAGAGGAAAGAGGAGAGAGAAAAGAGAGGCAAGAGGAAAGAGGAGAGAGAAAAGAGAGGCAAGATGAAAGAGAGAGACAAGAGGACGAAGAGGGAACAAAGCGTGGTCGAGAGAGGAGGGGAGGCGACCAGTGACAAAGAGAGGATGGCTATATATGTACGGGTATATGTCTTCACATACACACGTACACACACACGAGCGTACACACATAAACTTAGACACACTCACACTCACACACACACACACACACACCCACACCCCCACACACACCCACCCCCCCACACCCACGCACCTACCCCACCCCCACCCCACCCACAACCCCCTACCCACACATACCTGCACACACCTACCCCCATCCCCACACCCCACCCCCACACCCCACACACCCACCCCCACACACCCACACCCACACACCCACACTTACAAGCCTGAACGTAGCTTCCTCGAAGTATGGCGCGCAACACCCGAGGTTAAACATCGCCACCGGGAGGGAATGGGCGGTGCAGGCGACACGACGCCCTCGCCAATATCGCTCTTGCAGTTTGTGAAAACAAGCAAACAAACAAATATACAGCAGATCAAAGGGGATTTTTTTTTTTTTTTTGGCGGAGAATTTTGTCGTAAAGTTTGCGACACAACCTGAGACCGCCCACGACACCTACACGAAGACGCACATGTGGAGACACGCACACTGCGACACGGACGTACACAAGTTTCCTCTCTTCTTCCTGCTTTCTCTCTCTCTCTCTCTCTCACACACACACACAAACACACACATACAAACATACACAAACACATACAAACACACACATACACGCACATATACATACAGACACACGCACACACACACACACACACACACACACACACACACACAGACACACACAGACACACACACAGATAATATATATATATATATATATATATATATATATATATATATATACATATATATACATATACATATACATATACACAAACAGAAACAGAAACACCTACATACACACTCACCACATTCCCCCCCTCCTACCTTTACACCTAACCCCCTCCCTGCCCCCCCAATCCCCATGACCCCTCCCATCCCCCTTAACCCCCCACCTCCCCCTGTCAGAAGTCAAAACACTCACCCTTCCATTGCTTTCTGCGGATCTCCCTTGACGGGGCTGTGGAGGCTGGGCGAGTGAAGACCTGCTTTGTACTCCAGTGTTGACGTCTTGGGCATGTCTGGAAGGAAAGGGAGGTGACGTCATTATAGATGGTCAATAGGGGGGAATGGATAAAAAGTAATGGAAGGAAAGGGAGATGACGTCATTAAATGTGGCCAATAGGGGGAAATGGATTAAAAAAGTAATGGAAGGAAAGGGGGATGGCGTCATTAAAGATGGCCAATAGGGGGGGGGATGGGGGGGAATGGATTAAAAAAAAGTAATGGTAGGAAAGGGGGTGATGACGTCATTAAAAATGGCCAATAGGGGGGTGGGGGAATGGATTAAAAAAGGAATGGAAGGAAAGGGGGGGGATGGCGTCATTAAAGATGGCCAATAGGGGGTGGAGATGGATTAAAAAAAAGGAATGGAAGGAAAGGGGGGATAGCGTCATTAAAGATGGCCAATAGGGGGTGAGGGAGATGGATTAAAAAAAGTAATGGAAGGAAAGTGGGGTGACGTCATTAAAAATGGCCAATAGGGGGGGGGGGAATGGGGGGAATGGATAAAAAAAAAGTAATGGAAGGAAAGGGGGTGATGACGTCATTAAAAATGGCCAATAGGGGGGGGGGTGAAATGGATTATATATTAATGGAAGGAAAGGGGGGGAATGACGGCATTAAAGATGGTCAAATAAGTATAAAAAAAATGGAATAATTAGTAAGGAACAATGATAAAAGGTTTATGGATTTGTTGGTCGTATTGGCAATAATAATGGGAAAGGGGATTGTATTAGTAATGATTATGACGATGATGATAATGATAATGATAATGATAATGATAATGATAATGATAATGATAATGACAAGGCCACAAGAATGGAAGTTCCTGTTTTGCGTTCGGCTAAAAATGAAAAATGAAGAGGCTGATTTTATTTATTAATTCTCTATTTCTAAAAGTATTTAAGGAAGAGAACAACAGCTTTCGAAGTAATCTAATCATCTTCTTAATTCTTATGGGTAATCATGACACTTTTCCTTCCGATTTACTAGTAAAAATATTATCTCTAAAAGTCTTATAAGTCATCAAATCACATTTTGTGGGAATAACAAAATCTATTGAAAATAACGAAAAAATTGGCGAGTGTTGTCTTTGATTCTCATGGCATAATATTAACAATGATAACTGAAGCAGTAATAATGATAATGATGATAGTAATGGTAATAATGATGATATTATATAATAATAAAAATAACAATAATAATGATAATAATAATAGTACTACTATTACTAATAATAATAACAACAATCCCTGGCCAACTCCCAGAGAAACCTCGTAAAAATAAAGAATCTTTTAAATCTATTTCCGAGTTACCACTAAAATCTTATCAACAGTGTGATGAGAGGGTAAAAAAAAAAAAATGTTCCAAAATACCCTAGTCTACCGTGAATATCTAAAAGAAAATGGAGGCAGCGTTCCCATTTTCTGTGAGGATTTTAATTTCATTCCGAATCCGAATTCTGATCCAGATCTACATCGAAATATAATTTGATTGGTTCCTGATCCTTGAGCTATCCATGCAGAGAGAGAGAGAGAGAGAGAGAGAGAGAGAGAGAGAGAGAGAGAGAGAGAGAGAGAGAGAGAGAGAGAGAGAGAGAGAGAGAGAGAGAGAGAGAGAGAAATGATGGTGAGAGAGAGAGAGAGAGAGAGAGAGAGAGAGAGAGAGAGAGAGAGAGAGAGAGAAATAGAAAAAGGGAGAGAGAGAGAGAGAAAAAAAAAGAGAAAGTGAGAAAGAGAGTCAGAGAGATCGAGCGAGAAAAAAAATCTGAGCGAACCTGAAAGAAAGAGAGCGAGAAAGAACGAGAGAGAAAGAAAGCGAGAAAGAGCGAGCGAGAGAAGAAGAAAGCGAGAGAACCTGAGAGAAAGAGAGCGAGAGAACGAGACACAAAGAGAGAGGGAGCGAAAGAGGGAGAGAACCCACACGGGATGGTAATTAAGCGGAAGACAAAACACATCCCCACCCCATAGCTCGGGTTAGATTAATTCCTTAAGAAGTTGCCTTAAGATTCTGTGAGTCAGAAGCCCCGTGTCTCACCAGATTTATTACATCCTCGGCAGCAACTTTGTTAATTATAGCTGCCGTCCATATTTTTTTTTTCTTTTTTTTTGTGCGGGAATGAATGGTATCATTTGCATACGGTTGTTACTTTGTACTGGTCCACGAACTTTTTTTTTCGGGTTTTGTTTTGCTTGTTTTTGGAATCCGTCTTTGTTGTTTTTTGGTTGATTTGTTGTTGTTGTTTTTTTGGGTTTGTTCTTGCATTGTTTTTTTTTTGTTTGTTTAGTTGTTTGGGTGATTTATTGTTGGAGTTATTAGGATGGAATTGTTGGAGTTATTAGGATGGATGTTAATTTTCATAATTAAAAGTACATACAGACTCTCTCTCTCTCTCTCTCTCTCTCTCTCTCTCTCTCTCTCTCTCTCTCTCTCTCTCTCTCTCTCTCTCTCACACACACACACACAACACACACACACACACACACACACACAACACACACACACACACACACACAAACA
>NC_091565.1:2288403-2297558 GCF_042767895.1 Penaeus vannamei | reverse complement strand
CTCTTCCCCCCCCTCTCCCCCCTCCTCCCCTCCTCTTTCTCCCTCTCTCTCTCTCTCTCTCTTTTCTCTCTCTCTCTCTCTCTCTCTCTCTCTCTCTCTCTCTCTCTCTCTCTCTCTCTCTCTCTCTCCCTCCCTCCCTCCCTCCCTCCCTCCCTCCCTCTCTCTCCTCTCTCTCTCTCTCCCTCCCTCTCTCTCTCTCTCTCTCTCTCTCTCTCGCTCTCTCTCTCTCTCTCTCTCTCTCCTCCAATCTCTCTTCTCCACGACCGAATGAACCAAGATTTGAGGTCCACTCAGCCGTCAGCTCTAAGAGGGAGGAATTTAAGGAGAGAAGAAAAGAAAAAGGAAGAATGGGGAAAATGATGATGAAAAGAGGAAGAAGGAAAAATGGGGGAAAAAAGGAAGAAGAAGGAAATGATGAAAAAGGGAAAAAAAAAGGGGGAAAAGGGATAAAAAAGGGGGGAAAAAAGGAAAAAAAATGATAAAAAAAGGAAAAGGGGAAGGGAAAAATTTTAAAAAAGGAAAAAAAAAGGGAAAAAAATGAAAAAAAAAAGGAAGAAAGGGAAAATGATGATAAAAAAAAAGGAGAAAAAAATTAAAAAAGGGGGGAAGAAAGGGGATGATAATGGAAAGAAAAAAAAATAAAATAAAAAAAGGAAAAAATTAAAAAAAAAAAAGAAGACAAAAAAGGGAAAATGAGAGACGGCAATCATGATGATGAAAATACATAAAAAAAGAAAAAAAAGAAAGGAAGGGGAAAAAAAATATAACACAGAGAAACCAGAAGGAAAAATAAAGAGAGATGAAGAGGATTACGACAGAAGAGAAGAAGAAAAAAGAAGAAGAACAGCGGAGGAAAAGACGTAAGACAGGCGAGAGAAAAAAGCTTTAGAAACTTCGAAAACTTCTTAAGATGAAGATTTTGTTCACCTTATGGACCGGTGTGACAGCTCAGCGGCCGAGAACAGATGCTGACAGACAGATACAGCTGCAGAAAAAGGAAAAAAAGAAGAAAAGGAGAAGAAAGAAAGAAAGAAAAGGAGAAGAAAGAAAGAATGAAAGAATGAAAAGAAGAAGAAAGAAAGAAAGAAAGAAGAAAAGAATATATATATATATATATCTATATATCTATATATATATATATATATATATATATATATATATATATATATATATATATATATATATATATATATACATATATATATATAAAGACATAGAAAAAACAGCCACACCATAAGACAAAAGCAAATGAAAAAAAAACAAAAACGCAGACGAAACCTTGATTAAAAAATGACAAACACAAACACAAACAAAAAACAAAACAAAAAAAAAACAGTGCTCCAGAATGAAGCCCAAACGCAGTGTAATGAACAGAAAGCTCTTTGATCTCATACCCAAGGGTGATTGTACTGACCAGAGGCATATAAACACGCCAAAGCAGCAGCTGTAAACTTTAAACACAAATAGAAATGCTAATGTTCCGCGTATATACATGCAAACAAATCCAGTGGCAAATCCACTTACACACTAACTTAAACACACAAAAAAAAACCCCCAAACACACACACACACACACCCCCCCCCCCAAGGGGGGAAAAAAAGAGAGAGAGAGACAGAGAGAGAGAGAGAGAGAGAGAGAGCGAGAAAGAGAGAGGGGAAAAAAATAAAAAAAAAAAAAAAAAAACAAAAAAAAAAAAAAGGAAAAAAAAGGGGAGAAAAAAAAAAAAAAAAAAAAAAAAAAAAAGAGAAACCCAAAAAAAAAAAAAAAAAAGGGGAAAAACCCCCCCCGGTTTTGGTTTTCCCCCCCCTTTCCCCTTTTTTCCCCCCCTTTTTTTTTTTTTTTTTTTTTTTAAAAAAAAAAGGGGGGGGTTTTTCCCCGTTTTTTTTTTCCCCCTTTTTTTTTTTTTTTTTTTTTTTTGCTTTTGATTTTTTTTTGTTTTGTTTTGTTTTTTGTTGTTTTTTTGGGTTTTGTTTTTTTTTTTTTTTTTTTTTTTTTTTTTTTTTTTTTTTTTTTTTTTTTTTTTTTTTCTTTTTATTTTGTTTATTTTTTTTTTTATTTTTTTACTTTATTTTTTTTTTTTTTTTTCCCCCTCCAATTTAAAAAAAAAAAAAAAAAAAAAAAAAAAAAAAAAAAAAAAAAAAAAAAAAAAAAAAAAAAAAAAAAAAAAAAAAGGGGGAAAAAAAAAAAAAAATTTTTTTAAAATTTTTTTTAAAAAACCCCCCAAAAAAAAAAATTTTTTTGGCCCCCCGGGGGGGGGGGGGGGGGGGGGGGGGGGGGGGGGGGGGCCCCCCCCCCTTTTTTTTTTTTTCCCCCCCCCCCCCCCCCCCCCCCCCCCCCCCCCCTTTTTTCCCCCCCTTTTTTTTTTTTTCCCCCCCCCCCCCCCCCCAAAAAAAAAATTTTTAAAAAAAAACCCCCCTTTTTTTCCCCCCCTTTTTTTTTTTCCCCTTCCCCTTTTTTCCCCTTTTTTTTCCCCCCCCCCAAAAAAAAAAGGGGGGGGGGGGGGGGGGGGGGGGGGGGAAAAGGGGGGGGGGGGGGGGGGGGGGTTTTTTTTTTTCCCCCCCCCTTTTAAACCCCCTTTTTCCCCCCCCCCTTTTCCCCCTTTGGGGGGGGGGGGGGAAAAAAAAAGGGGGGGGGGAAAAAAAAGGGGGGGGGGGGAAAAAAAAAAAGGGGGGGGGGGGGAAAAGGGGGGAAAAAAAAGGGGGAAAAAAAAAAGGGGGGGGGGGGGGGGGGGGGGGGGGGGGGGGGGGACAGGGAGGGGGAAAAAGGGGAAGGGGGGGGGGAAAAAAAGGGGGGGGGGGGGGGGGGAGGGGGGGAGGGGGGGGGGGGGGGGGGGGGGGAGAAGGGGGGGGGGGGGGGGGGTGGGGGGGAAGGGGGAGGGCGGGGGAAAAGGGGGGGGGGGTGGGGGGGTGGGGGGGAAGGGGGGGAGGGGGTTTGGGGGATGTGAAGGGGGGGGTGGGGGGTGGGGGGGGTTGGGGGGGGTGGGGGGAATATTTTGGGGGAAGGGGGGGGGGAAGGGGGGAAAAAGGGGGGGTGGGTAGGGGGGGGGGGAAGGGGAAAAGGGAGAAAGAAGGGGAAAGATAAGGGAAGGGGAGGAGAAGGAAGAGGGAAGAGAAGGAAAGGAGGATGAGAAAGGAAGAAGAGGAGGTATTAACATTTTTCTCGTTGTCTGAATAACTTAGCAGCTTTTATATTTGCTTTCTCTATTTCTATTCATTTTCCTCTTTTTTCTTTTTCTTCTTCTCCTTCTTACTCTCTCTCCTTCTACGTGTCCTTTCTATCTATCTCTCCCTCTCACCCACTTCTCTCTCTATCCAGCTATCTATTCCCCCTTATTTCAAAAAAAACGCCCCTTTTTCTCTTTTATATTTCAAAAAAAGGTCATGCACAAAAAAGAGAAAAAACGATAATAATAATAACAATAACAACAGAAATAACAATGATCATAACAAAGATAACAACAACAATAAAACACCAATAACAATAACAACAACGATAACAACAACAACAACAACAATGGTAATACCAACACTAATAACAATAACAAGTATAATAATAATGGTCTTCTTCCAGTAACGACATTTTCTTTGATAAGAAGAAGAAGAAACAAAAAAGGATTTTCCCCAATTGGCCACGCGTTGGGAAAACAATCCGGAGGACTTTCTTCCGTTCTATTTAGAAAAAAAAATAATTTTTTTTTTCAACGGAAAAAAAAGGCCCCCCTTTTTTCCCCCTCTCCTCTCAATACTCTTCTCCAGCTCTTTATTATTATTTTTTCGGGGGGGATTTTTTTGCCTGATTATCTGTCTTTTTGTTTATGTATTTTCTGTCTGTCTGTTTGTCTGTCTTTCTTGTGCCCACAGAAACAGAAACATATTTGTGTTTTGTTTTTTTCCCTTTCTTTCCCCTTCCCCCCCTTTCCTCCCCCCCCCCCCCTTTCCCCCCTTCCCCTTTCCCCTTTCCCCCCCCTTTCCCCCCCCCCTTTTCCCTCCCCCCCTCCCCCCCCCCCTTTTCCCCTTTTTCCCCCCCTCCCCCTTTCCCCCCCCCTCCCCCCCCCTTCCCCCCCACCCCATTCCCCCCTCCCCCTTCCCCTCCCCCCTTTTCCCCCCCCCCACCCCTCCCCCCCCCCCCATCTTCCCCCTCCCCCCCCCCCCCTTTCTCTCCTTCCCCCTACCCCCTATTTTTTTCCCTTTCCCCCCTCCCTTTTTTTGAAAAAAAGGAGAAGAAGAAAAAGGAAAAAAGAAAAAAAAGAAGAGGAGAAAAAAAAAAAAAAAAGAAGGGGGGAAAAAAGGGGAAGAGGGAAAGAAAAGAAAAGAAGAAAAGGGAAAAAGGGGAAAAAAAAACAAAAAAAGGACGAAAAGAAAATAAAGGGGGGGGGGAAAAGAAAGGGGGAGAGGGGGGAAAAAAAAGGAGAGAGAGAGAAGGAGGAGAGAGAGAGAGAGAGAGAGAGAGAGAGAGAGAGAGAGAGAGAGAAGAAGAAGAAAGAGAGAGAGAAGAAAGAGAGAAAAAAGAAAAGGGGAGAAGAAGAAAAAAAAGAAAAAGGGGGAAAAGAAAAAAAAGGGAAAAAGAAAGGAAAAAATCCAAATTTCCCCCCCCCAAAAACCCAAACCCCCCTTTTTTTAAACCCCTTAAAAACCCCCCCCCCCCCCCACCCTAAACCCTCCTCCCCTACCCTAAACCCCTCCTTTTTCCCCCCAACCCTAAACCCTCCTCCCCCCACCCCCTAGGCCCTCCCTTCCCCCCCCAACCCCCAAAGCCCCCTCCTCCCCCCACCCTAAACCCCCTCCTCCCCCCTCCCCAAACCCCTCCTCCCCCCGTCTAAACCCCCCCCCCCCCCCCAAACCCCTCCTCCCCCCCCCAAACCCCTCCTCCCCTCAACCCCCTAAACCCCTCCTCCCCCCAACCCTAAACCCTCTTCCCCCCCCACCCCACCTCCTCCTCCAAACCCCCCCCCCACCTCTCATCTCTTTCAATATCAGATTTTAAACAACGCCTCAAATCCGTCGGTTCTGTCCATTTTGCCTATTCCGCCTCGCATTATTTTTATATTTATCTGTTTATTATTATTTCTTATTTATCTATCTATTTTATTTATTTTTAACTATTTATTCATTTAATTATTATATAAATTTATTTATCATTTATTTACTTTATCTACTTATTCATTATTTATTTATTTTATCTATTTATTTTATCTACTTATTCATTATTTATTTATTTTATCTATTTATTTATTATCTACTTATTTTATCTATTCAATTACTATTTTGTTTTTTGAAACTCGTCTGGACTAGGAATAAGCTATAGGCGGTAACTCCATGGGTTTTATTCCCCCTCCTTTCTTCCCTCGCTCCTATTCTCTCCCCTCCCCTATCCCGTCAAATCCTCCCCTCTCCTTTCACAAACCCTTCTCCTCACAACTCTTGCCCCACTCCCTCCATTTCTCCATGCTTCTCCCTTCCCCTCCCCTCCCTTCGCTTCCTGTCAAATCCCTCTCTCCTCCCCTTCCCTCTTCCCTCCCTTCCCTCCTCGCTCTCCTCCTCCCCCTCCCCTCCCCCTTCCCATCTTCCCTCCTTTCCCGTAAAACCACCTATTCCCCTCCCCTCTCCCCTTTCCCCAACCCCTCTACCCACCCTCCCTCCCTTCCCTCTCCTCTCCCCCTTTCCCCCTAATCAAACCATTCTTCCCACCCCTCTTCCCTCCTTCCCCTCTCCTCCCCAATCAAACCCTTCTTCCCACCCCCTCCCTCCTCCCTCCCCCTCCCCCCTCCCCTTCCCACCCCTGTTCCCACCCTCCCTCCCTTCCCTCCCCTCCCTTCCACTCCCCAATCAAACCCTTCCCACCCACTCCTCCTTCCCCATCCTCCCACCCCTCCCCTCTTCCCCTCCCTTCCCCTCTTCCCCACCCTCCTCCTTCCCCCTCCCTTACGCTAATGATCCCTGGTCTGGTGTTTGATACAATTTCGTCGTAACGAGTCTACGCCAAGTCGGCAGTGGCTAACGAGCGAGCCTAACTTGACGAGCACGAGGGGAGAACGGGGAATGAAGGGTGACACAGAGGGGAGAGGAAGAAAGGATGGAGAGGGAGCGAGAGAGAAGTAGATAGATCTAGACAGATAGATAGGTAGATAGAGAGATAGAGAGAGGGGACAGACAGACAGACAGATAGGTAGGTAGATAGATAGATAGACAGAGAGGGGGGGCAGACGAACAGACGAATGAGAAGATGATCCAGAATAGACAGAGAGAGAACAGTTGAACAGACAGTAGAGATTGTGAGAGAGAGAGAGAGAGAGATAGATAGATAGATAGAGAGAGAGAGAGAGAGAGAGAGAGAGAGAATAATTCTGTCTATTCCTCTCTCGTTTTCTTTTTTTCTCTCTTTGTATTTTGTTCTATTTTTTGCTGCTTTGTTTGTCTACCTGTCCACCTGTTTGTCCGCCTGTCTATCTGTCCATCAGTTTGTCTGTCTGACTGCCCTTCTTCCTCTCCTTCTCCCTCCTCCCCCCCTCCTCCTCCTCCTCCTCCTCCTCCCCCCTCCTCCTCCTCCTCCTCCTCCTCCCTCCCTCCCTTCCTGCCCCATCTCACCCCTTTCCCTTTCCGCCTCCCCCTCCCTCCTCCTCTGTAACCTCTTTCCCATCCTCTAACCCTCCCTCTTCCCCCTCTCCCTCTTCTTCCTTCTTTTCCCACCCCCACAACTATCTCCCCTCCCCTCAATCCTCAACCCACCCCCCTCATCCCCTGTGTCATCCTCCAAACCAACCCTACCTCCCCCCTCCCTAGCCCGTCACTCCCCACCTGCTCACCCTCAAAACCCACCCACACCCCCCTCCCCTATCACCCCCAAGCCCAATCCCTACCTCCCCCCTTCTAGCCCGTCCTCCCCTGTCACCCTCCAAGCCACCCCCCTCCCCTCCCCTGTCACCCCCCAAGCCCCCCCCCCCCTCTAGCCCGTCCTACCCAGCCACCCTCCAACCCACCCCCCTCCCCCTCGTCCATCTAGACCACTCAGCAACGCCAATAAGCAGCAATCTGAGTGTCCAATCAGTGCGCCCCCCTCCCCCCCACTACGCCTATCCACCCCCATCCCCCAACGCCCCCCAACACGTCCAGCGAGAATATACAAACTCAGTCGTGCGTGACGTCATTGCCAGGAGACCGGGGATGGCGGGTGAGATGAGGAGGAGGAGTCGAGGTGTGAAGATGGGGGTGGGGGTCATCATCAGGTGTGGCAGAGACAGGGTGACATAGTAGGGGGGGGGTAGGAAGTATGAGGTGTGAGGGGTATCGGGGAGGTGGTGGTATTGGGGAAAGGTGGGGGTGACAGAGAGGGATATGGGGAGCATGGGAGTGGGGGGTGAAAAGAAGGGAAAGGAGGAGGTATGAAACGAGGATCTAAGGATAAGGAGGAAGGAAGAGACGAGGATAAGGAGGTAGGAGGTGTACAGACAGAGAAGGAGGAGGATGGAATATGAGTATATTGGGGTATTTAGGAGAGGTGAAGGGGGGCAGAAGTCATAGAGGACCACGGAAGGAAAGGGGGAGGAGCTAGGGAGAGAAGTAGAGAGAGAAGAAGGGAGGGAAGGAGAGAGAGAAGGGCGAGAGGGAGAGGGAGAGCCTGAGGGAGGGAAGGAGAGAGAAGAAGAGAGGGAAGGAGGGACAGAAGAAGAGAGGGAAGGAGGGACAGAAGAAGAGAAAGAAGGAGGGAAGGAAGGAGAGAAGGAAGGAGAACAGAACCCCACAGTATAGCCAAACCGCGAGCGAGGAAAAGAACCCCTTCCCTTTCCTTCTCTTAGGATAATACTGATTTCATAAGTTCCTCCCTTTGTTCTGGGAATAAAGGCTTTATAAAACTGTCGTTATTATTCTTATCACGGTTCTCTCCTTCGAATGGTCTCTTTCCGAAAATGCAGATTCCACGGTGAAGAAGGGTGGTTTATACAGTCGGGTTGTGTACGTGTTTGTACTGCTGTGTGCCTAGCGGAAATTGATATCCACTCACACATGAACACGGCGTACGTACATAGAGACGCATACACGCATATGGACACGTACACACACACACGCATAAACACGCTAACACAAACACACACACACATACACACACTCATAAACACCCCCCTCCCCGCACACAAACATGCACACACACACACACTAACACACTAACATAAACAAACACACACATAAACACATTAACACAATCACACAAACAAAACCACACAACACACACAAACAAACACACACACACACACACACACACACACACACACACACACACACACACACACATATACACAAACACACACAGAAACACAAACATGCACACACACACACACACACACACACACACACACACAACACACACACATAAACATGCACACACACAAACAAACACACACACTAACCCGCCCACACACAAACAAAACCACACATCCGCGCCCTCTGTTCGCCAACACTCACCGAACTTTAACATTCACTCATCAAAAAACACTCAAAAGCAACCTAAGCGGCCAGAGTCTAGACGAAAAGGAAGAGGTAGTGTGTTCACCATTCACTCCGTATCAAAAGCAGAAGAAGGAGAAAGAGAAGGAGAGAGAGAGAAAAAACAACAACAATAAAACAGAGAGAGAAAGGGAGGGGAAAAAATTTTGAGTTGAATGCGGCGGAGGAAGAGGAAGAGGAAGAGGAAGAGGAGGAAGAGTCTGTACAATGCACTTGCTTTTCAATAGTGTCAACTCGCTTCCTCTCTTGTCCTGGCGGCTTCCTCTCGCGATGTCGTGTCGCTCTCTCTCTCTCTCTCTCTCTCTTTCACTCTCTCTGTCTCTGTCTCTCTCTCTCTCTCTCTCTCTCTCTCTCTCTCTCTCTCTTTCACTCTCTCTCTCTCTCTCTCTCTCTCTCTCTCTCTCTTTCACTCTCTCTGTCTCTGTCTCTCTCTCTCTCTCTTGTGTACTTATTCTCGTTCCTTTCTCTTTCTCTTTCTATTTCTCTCTGTCTATCTGTCTGTTTGTCTTTCTGTCTGTCTGTCTTTCTGTCCGTCTGTCTGTCTTTCTGTCTGTCTGTCTGTCTGTCGGTTTGTCTGTCTCTCTCTCTCTCTCTCTCTCTCCCTCTCCCTCTCCTCTCTCTCTCCCTCTCCCTCTCTCTCCCTCCCCCTCTCTCTC
>NC_091565.1:2280903-2283403 GCF_042767895.1 Penaeus vannamei | reverse complement strand
AAGAGAAGAGAAGAGAAGAGAGAAAGAGAAGAGAAGAGAAAGAGAAGAGAAAGAGAAGAGAAGAGAAGAGAAAGAGAGAAAGAGAAGAGAAGAGAAAGAGAAGAGAAGAAAGAAGCGGAGAGAGAGAGAGAGAGAGAGAGAGAGAGAGAGAGAGAGAGAGAGAGAGAGAGAAAGAAAGAAAGAAAGAAAGAAAGAAAGAAAGAAAGAAAGAAAGAAAGAAAGAAAGAGAGAAAAAAATGTTCAGTACAATCCAACACACAAACAGACACACACAACGATTCATAAACGCGAGAACAAACACACAAACAAACACCGATCGCTTCCACCGAGAGATCAAACGAACAAAGTATATAGCTCGAAGGAAGAAGACAAAAAAAAAAGAAAAAAAAAAATTGAGAAAGACACAAAATGAAAAAATAACAAACGAAGCCTTGAGGGGAATTTGGAATGAGGGGGGAGGGGGGGTAGGGAGAGTGGGAGGGGAAGGGAAGGGGGGGGTTAATGAAGGTAGGGTTAATAGGGGGGAGTAGGGATGGGGGGTAGGGGTTGGGGTGGGAGATGGGGGAGGGGGAGGTAGGGGAGTAGGAGGGAGGGAGGTTAATGAAGGCAGGGATGGGGGGGGAAGAAGGGGGGGGAGACGGGGGGAGGAGAGGTAGGAGGGGAGGGAGGGGGTTGTGAAGGTAGGGATGTGTGGGGGGACTAGGGATGAGGGGCAGGAGCGGGAGGTAAAGAGGAGGAAAGGTAGGGAGGGTGGGAGGGAGATGGGGGGGAGGGGGAGGTAGGGAGTGGGAGGGGGGAGGTAGAGAGTCGGGAGGGAGTAGGAGGGAGGAGGTTTAATGAAGGCAGGGATGGGGGGAAGAAGGGGGAGACGGGGGGGGAGGGGAAGGTAGGGAGAGTAGGAGGAGGGAGGGAGGGGGGGGTTAATAAAGGTAGGAGGAATGGGGCGGAGAGTAAGGGGGAGGGGGAAGGTAGGGAGAGTAGGTGGAGGGGAAGGAGGAGGGTTAACGAAGGTAGGAATAGGGGCGAGGGGGAGTAAGGGATAGGGGTGGGAGATAGGTGGGGGAGGGGGGGAGGAGGAGGTGGGTGATAAGCCTGAGGTATTGTTTATAAAAGGACGGACATAAACACATTTTATTTTCTCTCTCATGTCAGCGGCGATTATAGAAATTTTGATATCAGAGGAACAGAACACACTTCGATCTTTGTATCAATAATTATTTTTAACAATTGTACGATGAAATTGAAAACTGGAAAAATAAAATAAATATAAAGCCAAACACAAAAATATAATAATAATGATGATGATACTAATAGTAATAGTAATAATAGCATTGATAACAATAAATAATAATAAAATAAATAATAATATAATAACATTAATAATAGTAATAACAATCATAAAAAAACAATAGTAACAATAATGATAGCAATAATAATGATAAAAATAATGATCATAACAACAACAACAACAACAATAATAATAATGATAATAATAATAACAATAACAACAACAATAATAATAATAATAATAATAACAACAACAATAATAATAATAATAATAATAACGAATAATAAAAAATAATAACAATAACAATAACAACAACAACAATAATAACAATAATAATAATAATAAAAAAGAAAGCAAGAAAAAAAATGATCTCGATCCCCCGCACAAAATCTCCGCCAACCAGTTGCACGCTGCAGAAGTTGCATAAACAGAGAACAGCAGGAAGTGGCGAGAAAAAGAGCGTGTAAAAACGGCCCCAAAAGAACCAGTCCAGCCAATGAAACGGTGGGAAGTCACACGCAGGAACAGGTGGAGATAAGGAGAGGGAGAGGAGAGGGAGAGGGAGAGAGAGAAGTGGGAGGGTGAAAGAGGGATGGGAGGGGGAGGGAGGGAGGGAGGGGGAGGGAGGGATGGGAGGGGAGGGAAGGAGGGAGGGAAAGGAGGGAGGGAGGGAGGGAGGGAGGGAGGGAGAGAGGGGGAAAGAGAGAGAGAGAGAGAGAGAGAGAGAGAGAGAGAGAGAGAGAGAGAGAGAGAGAGAGAGAGAGAGAGAGAGAGAGGAGGGAGGAGAGAGAGAGGGGGGAAGGAGGGACGGGGGAAAGAGGGAGAGGAGGGAGGGAGGGAGGAAGGGAGGGAGAGGAGGGAGAGAGAGAGAGAGAGAGAGAGAGAGAGAGAGAGAGAGAGAGAGAGAGAGAGAGAGAGAGAGAGAGAGAGAAAGAGAACTAGAGAGAGAGAATAGAGAAAGAGAAAGAGAAAGAAGAAAGAGAGAGAGAGAGAGAGAGAAAAGAAAGAGAAAAGGAGAGGGGAGAAAGAAAAGAAAGAGCGAGAGAGATCATATAAATCATAAAAAGAAAAAGAGGGAGAGAGAGAGAAAAAAAACAAGAAACGAGATCCCAATACCTCTCCCTCATCTCCCACCCGAACACACCATAAACA
The DNA here is from genome assembly GCF_042767895.1 of Penaeus vannamei. Lineage (NCBI taxonomy): Eukaryota > Metazoa > Arthropoda > Malacostraca > Decapoda > Penaeidae > Penaeus > Penaeus vannamei. Next base: position 2,280,963 of record NC_091565.1, on the reverse strand, counting down.
CCTTATAAAAAAAAATATATATATATATATATCAAAAAAGCCAAAAGAAAAGAACCAAAA
>NC_091565.1:2277109-2280403 GCF_042767895.1 Penaeus vannamei | reverse complement strand
ATAAAGAAAACTGAAGAAATAAAGACAAGAGAAAGACTAAAGAGAAGAAGAAGAACAAGAAGAAGAACTTGAACTAAAAAAAAAAAAAAAAAAAAAAAAAACAACATCCGAGCCAAAAGATGACGAAGATGAAGTAGAAAAAACACGAGAGCGAAAACATAGACAAAGATAAACAAAAAGAACAAAGAGGAGAAAGGAAGGCGGGAAAGAAAACAGAATAGCTAACGAACACGATGAGAGGGAAGGAGAGGAGAGGAGGAGAGGGAGGAGAGGGAGGAGAGGAGAGGAGAGGAGAGGAGAGGAGAGGAGAGGAGAGAGGGAGTGAGAGGAGGAAGGAGAAGGAGAGGAGGAAGAGAGGAGGAGAAAGGGAGAGGAGGAGAGGAGAGAGGGAGGAGAGAGAGAGAGAGAGAGGAGAGAGGAGAGGGGAGGAGAGGAGAGGGAGGAGGAGGGAGGAGGAGAGGGGAGAGAGAGAGAGAGAGATAATCCAAGTCAGGCGAAGGAGAAGATGGAGCATGGGGCAAGTAACGATAAAGATTGCAAGAAAGAGAGGAGGAAATAGAGAGAGAACGTGGAGAGGAAAGATGGAGAGACAGAGAATTGGAAAGAAAATGAATGATGAGGAGAGAATGGGACAGACGGACAGACAGATAAATGGAGAGATAATGAGAGAGAGAGAGACAGAGAGAGAGAGAGAGAGAGAGAGAGAGAGAGAGAGAGAGAGAGAGAGAGAGAGAGAGAGAGAGAGAGAGAGAGAGAGAAAGAGAATGCTGAGAGCGGTGCTGACAGTGATGAAAATCATAATGATTATCACAATCTCCCTTCACCCTCTTTCTTCTCCTCTTCCCCCTCTTCCTCCCTCCCTCCCCGTCTTCTTCACCATTCCATACCTTCCCTCTTATACCTCCTCCCCTCTTCTTCTCCCCCTCAATGCTCGCCTCCCCACCCCCTCTCTCTGTCTATCCTTTTATTCATCCCCTCTCACTCCCTCCCTCTCCTTCCTCTCCTCCACCTTCACCTCTCCTTCCCCCTATCCACCCTCTTACCTCTTCTCCCTTACTCTCCTCCCTCTCCTCCTACATTCATCCCTCCTTCCCCTATCCCCCCTCTCTTAACCCCCTCAACCAGCCCTTCTCTCCTCCATCTTCACCCCTCCTTCCCCCTATCCCCCTCTCTCTTACCCCCACCCCCAACTCCCTTCTCTCCTCCACATTCACCCCTCCTTCCCCTCTTCCTCCCACATCCTCTCTTACTCCCCTCCTCACTCCCTCTTTCTCTTCCTCCACCTTCACTCCCTCCTTTTCCCCTCCTCCCTAACCCCCCTACTCCCTTCTCTCCTCCACCTTCTGCCCCTCCTCTTTCCTCTCCACCCCACTCCACCCTCTCCTACCCCCCCACTCCCTTCTTCCTCCTCCACCTTCACCCCTCCTTCCCTCTCCCCCACCCACCCTCTCCTACACCCCCCACTCCCTTCTCTCCTACCTCCTCCCCCATTCCCTTCTCTCCTCCACCCGCCCTCTCTCCTTCCCCTATCCCCCTCTCCCTACTCCCCCTCTACTCCTTTTCTCTCCTCCACCTTCCCACCCCTCCACCTTCACCCCTCCTTCCCCTATCCCCCTCTCTCCTACACCCTAATTTCTCTTCCTCCTCCACCTTCACCCCTCCTTCCCCTATCCCCCCCACCCACCCTCTCCTACCCCCCCTCCCCCCCACCCCACCCCCCATCCACACCAACCGTCTTCACACTTCGCTCTAAAATCGCTTTTATTCCCACTGGCAAACAACGGTCGTTCGGTGACATCTATATTGCAGCGTTTGCATCTTGCAATCTCGGCTGCCTGTTGTGGCGAGGAGTGCTTTTCGGGCTTCTCAAGCAGGGTGGCAGGGTGGCGGGGTGATTTTGGGGGCTGTTCACCCTTCTCCACTTTCCTCCCCCTGCTTTCCTGCTTTCGGGCTTCTCAAGCAGGGTGGCAGGGTGGCAGGGTGATTTTGTGGCAGGGTGGCAGGGTGATTTTGGGGATATTCACTCCCCCCTCTCCCCTCCCCCCTCCCCGGTGATTTTGGGGGATATTAACCCTCTCCCTTCTCCCCCTTCCTGCCTCCACTTTCTCCCGCACCCAACAGATAGTTTATTTTATTTTATTCATTTTTATTTTTCTTATTCCTTGACTGTCTGACTATCTGTTTCTCTCTCTCGTTCCCTTTCTATGTCTGTCTGTCTGACTATCTCTCTCTCTCTCGTTCTCTCTTTGTCTGTCTGTTTCTGTCTGTCTATCTCTGTGTCTCCCTCTCCCTCTCCCTCCCTCCCTCCCTCCCTCCCCCTCTCTCTCTCTCTCTCTCTCTCTCTCTCTCTCTCTCTCTCTCTCTGCTCTCTGTCTCTCTGTCTCTCTCTCTCTCTCTCTCTCTCCCTCTCCCTCTCTCCCTCCCCCATTCTCACATTCTCTCTCTTCCTTTCCTTCCAACTCTCTTTCCCTCTTACCTTCCAACCCACCACTTCCACCTCCCTCCCTCTCCCTCTCTCTCTCTCTCCCTCTTACTTTTTCCCCCTCTCCTTCTCCCGTGATTTAGTGGCAGTGCGCTTTCCTCCATTTAGAGCCGCTGAGAGCATAAACATTTCTAGGCATTTTAGTTTTATTTTTCACCTGCAATGATCAACAGGTTCTTGGACTTAATCTTGCGTTGGATGGACGTGCAGTATGAACAAGGTTTTATTGGTATTATTATTTTCGTTATTGCATGTGCTTTTGTTGTGATATTGCTAAAAATATTTTATCATTATGTTTGTTATTTTTTTTTGCTATTTCTAATATCATCGTTATCATTATTATCATTGTTATCATTATTATTATAATCATCATCATAGTCATCTATATTGTTGTTTTTATATGAGATGATCATCATTAATCATGACGACAGTAATTCCTATTGTCATCACTCATACTAGCGCGATATGACTACCATCCTGATCATATCCATTACTACAGCCATCACCACCATCATTATCACCACCATCACCATCCTCATTATCACCATTATCACCATCATTACCCCCACCACCGCCATCCTCACCACTCTTTAAAATCCCTCATCACCCACTATTTACCACCACCGGCAAAACCATCACCCAAAACCATCACTTTAATCATAGTCGTAAACTGGAGATTTTGAGTTGCCAATGAGCCCATTAAAACAAGACCCGATCTCGACCGCGCCATTGAAACTACTGCGGTCGAGAAGAACAGGGAAATGGCGCAGTTTGGATGAACTATAATTGCGCAGTCGGTGGTTCCCTTGTTA
>NC_091565.1:2262109-2267109 GCF_042767895.1 Penaeus vannamei | reverse complement strand
GAGAAGGAGGAGGAGGGGGAGGAGGAGTGGAGGAGGAGGGTGGTGGTGAAGTTGGAGGAGGTGGAAGGGGGGAGGAGAGGGGGAAAGGCGTGGAGGGAGGGAGGAGGAGGAAGGAGGAGGGGGGGGAAGGGAGACGGAGGAGGAGGAGGAAGGGGGAAGGAGGAGGGAGGGGAAGGAGAAGGGGATGGAGGAGTGGGGAAGGGAGAGGGAGAGGAGGAGGAGGAGGGGGAAGGGAGGAGGAGGGGAAAGGGGGAAGGAGGAGGAGGGAAGGAGGGGAGGAGGAAGAGGAGGAGGGGGAAGGAGGAAGAGAGTGAGGAGTGAGGGGGGAAGGAGGAGGAAACGGGGGGAAGTAGGAGGAAGAAGGGGGAAGGAGGAGGAGAGGAGTGGGAGGAGGAGAAGCATAAAGAAGAGGAAGAGGAGATGGGAGATGGTAGATGAGGCTGAAGATGAGGGATGATGACGATGAAAGAAGTAGAGGAGGAGGAGGAGGAAGTTGAAGAGTAGAAAAGAGGAGGAAGAGCATATGAGTTGATACAAGAGAGGTAGAGGAAGTGGAGGAGGGAGAAAGATAATGACAAAAGAAGGGCAAAAACAAAAAAAACAAAAAACGAAAAGTATTACGAAAAAACTAATAAGGAACGGAAAGAAATACACAAATGAATAAATAAATAAATAAAAATTAAAAAACAGAAAAAAATGGAGAGAAAATGAAATGGATAGAGACACAGAAGAAAGAAGATAGAAATGGGAAAGAGAGGACTGGAATGAAGAGAGGATAAAAAGCAAAATAGGGAGAAAGGAAGAGAAAGAAATGCAAGAGAAAAAAGAGAGAGAGATAATGTGAGAGAGAGAGAGAGAGAGAGAGAGAGAGAGAGAGAGAGACAGAGAGAGAGAGAGACAGAAGAGAGAGAGATATATATAGAGAGAGAGAGAGAGAGAGAGAGACAGACATTCAGGGAGAGAGAGAGACAGAGACACAGTGATGACAGACAAGACAGATTATATAGAGACAGTAGAGACAAAAGAGACAGACGACAGACTAGAGCAAGCAGTTTGTTTACAGGCTTAGAGAGGGACGAGACAAGGAGACAGAGAAAGAGAGAGAGAGAGAGAGAGAGAGAGGTCTGGCTCCTGTTGCCCTCCCTATTGGGCGCCGATGGGTCGTCTCGCAGCTTCCTTAGACTAATGGGTTGTCTTGCAAGGGGATTAATGGGGGTATTTTGTGTGTAAGCCTAGATTAATGGGATTTGGGGGGGGAGGGGGGAGGGCAGGGGTTGTTACTTTTGTGTGGGGAAAGGGTTGGTGGAAGGAGGCAAGGAGGGAGAGTGGGTGAAGATGGAGGGTGGGAGTGAAAGGAGAGGATAAGGGGGAGTGGGGTGGGGGATGGAGGGGGAGGAGGAGGATAAGGGGGTGTGAGGGAGAGAAGGAGAACTGCAGTTGGGTGAGGGAGGGGCAGGGGGCCGATAAAGAGGGGAAAAGACGGGGAAGGTAAAGTTAAATGGAGGGATAAGGAGAGATGAAGGGTAAAAGAAAGAAATTACATGGTGATGGTGGGGGGGGAATCAAATGAGGTGGAGAGGGGGGGGCGAAAGGAATTAGAAGAAGGGGGAGTGAAAGGGAGGAATTACGATGAGGGAGGAAAAAGGAAAAAGGAAGAGGCGGAGGGAGAAAGGGAGATGAAGAAGAATATAGGAGAGAGAGGAGGGGAAAATGTAGAAGGACGAAAAGGAAAAAAATAGAAAGGGGGAGAGACCGAAGGGGAGTGGATAGAGGGAAAGGGAGGAGGAGGGAAGAGGAGGGAGGAGGAGGGAAGAGGAGGAAGGAAATGAAAAGAGAAGAGGAGAGAACAGAAATAAAAGAACCAATACGTCACTCTAGACGCAACTCATAAAGGAAGGTGCAGAGATGGAGGTAGGTGGGGGAGGGGGGCAGGATATAGAAGGGAGAAGGGAGAGGGAGTGTGGGGGGGGGGGAGGAAGGTAAAGCAGTTATTCAGTGTAAAGATGAAATATCACCTCTTTCATCTTCTGGGTGCAAAGGGGTTTGTGGGAAGATCTTAAACTCTCCCAGAAAATGCTTTCTGTCAAAGCAGGGGGGAGGAATGGGAGTGGGGAGGGAAGGGGAGGGAGGGGAGGGAGGGGAGGGAGAGAAGTGGGAGGGAAGGGAGTGGTAGATATGGGAAGAGGGACGAAAGAAGAGAAATAGAGCAAAAATAGGGAGAAAGGGAAGAGAAGAAATAAAGAAAAAAGAGAGAGATAAAGTGAAGACAGACAGAAAGAAGAGAGAGAGAGAGAGAATGGAGGAAAGGGAGGAAAGAGGGAGAGATAGGACGAAGGAAAGAAGGAATACAAAAGAAAGACAGAAGAGGGAGAAAAAAGTAAGAAGACAGTGAAAGCCCCGAAAGAGGGGAGAGAAGTAGAAAGAAAAGAAAACAAAGACGAAAGAAGAAGCAAAAAAGAAAGAAAGAAACGCCCCCCCCCCAAAAAAAAAAAAATCAAGAACCAAGAACGAAGAGGCGAACCACCCAAGAGGGGGGAAATAAGGGGGGGGGGAGGGAAACAAGAGGGAATCGGACCGGGCTCGGGACACGAGCAGAGTGCCCTCATACACGCCGGATAATGGGGTTGTTTTGGTGCCAGGAATTACCATAAATTAATCATTATCCGGACTAACAAATAGACGTGGGCGCCGCGGCCATGGGCGGCCTCGGCGCTTGATTGATTGCTCGATTATTCATCTCGTCTTAGAAGGTGAGGGAGGGAGGGAGGGAGAGGGAGGGAGAAGGAGGGAAGGAGGGAGAGGGAGGGGGAAGAGGAGAGGGAGAGGGGGAGGGAGGGAGAGGGGAGAGGAAGGGGAAGGAGAGGAGGGAAGGGAAGGAGGGAAGGAGGAGGAAGGGGGAGGGAGGAGGGGAGATGGAGGGAGGAGGGATAGGAGGGAGAGAGAGTGGAGGGAGGGGGAAGGAGAGGGGAGGGTTAGGGGAGGAGGAAGGAGGGGAGAGGGAAGGGAGGGAGGGGAAGGAAGGAGGGAAGGGAGGATAGGGGGAGGAGGGAGGAGGGAGAGAGAGAGAGAGAGAGAGAGAGAGAGAGAGAGAGAGAGAGAGAGAGAGAGAGAGAGAGAGAGAGAGAGAGAGAGACAGAGAGAGAGAGAGAGAGAGAGAGAGAGGGAGGGAAAGGGGGGGAGATAGATGGCTACATAAATATATACTTATGCATACATACATAAATGAGCGTACTGACCTCTACATATACATACATACATACATACATACATATACATACATACATATCCATACATACATATACAGCCATACATATCCATACATACATATTCATACATACATATACAGACATAGCGTTAGGCTACGAATGACATATAAACACATCAGACAGTAAACAGACAAGCAAATAAAGAAAAGGAAAGAAAAGAGATACAAATACACAAATATGTCACACAAAATCGACCGTTTTTTACAGAAATGTCTTCCTGTCCACGCCTCTTCCCGTTTTCTATGGAGGAGGAGGAGGGGGAAGAGGAGGAAGGGAAGGAGAGGAGAGAAAGAAGGAGGAAGGGAAGGAGAGGAGGAAAATAAGACGACGAATAAGTAGGAAGGATAATAGGAAGAGAAGAAGGAGACGAGGTAGATGAAATTCCAAGAATTAGGAAAAGTAGAGGGAAAAAACACAGAAAAGAGAGAAAAAAAAATCACGACGAGACAACAACAAAAGAATAAAAAAAAAAAATCAAAAAAATCTAGGAGGAAGAAGAAGAAGGGAGGAGGTGAAAGGCGTAAGGATAGAAAGAGTGAACGAGGATAGGAGGAAACGAGAATAGAGGACGCAGAGGGGAAGAACCGAGGGAAAATAGGAATAGAACGAAAGAGTAAAGCGAAGGATCAGAAAAGAAAAGCAAGAGAATGGAAGAGGAAGAGGCGAAGGAGCCAAAGACGGAGGAACGGAGGGAGTACAAAAGAAGACGCGAGAATGGAAGAGGAAGAGGCGAAACACCAAGGACGGAGGGAGTGCAAAAGAAGACGCGAGAATGGAAGAGGAAGACGCGAAACACCAAGGACGGAGGGAGTGCAAAAGAAGAGGCGAAAAGGAGGGGTGCGGGTGGGGGTTGGGGAGCAGGGGGGTTAGAGGAAAATGGGAAGAGGGGGCGCGGGTGGGGGTGGGGGGGTTAGAGGGAAAGATGGAGAAGGGGGGTGCGGGGGTGGGGTTGGGGGTGGAGGTGGGGGGTTAGAGGGGAAAATGGGAAGAGGGGAAGAGCCTGAGCGCCGTCGTAACAGCCTCCGAGAGCGTTTGACGGCGGTGCCTCGTCAGACGCTCGGCCATTCGGGATGATTGACGGGGAAGAGGAGGAGGAGGAGGAGGAGGGAGGAGGAGGAGGAGGAGAGGGAGGAGGATGAATGGGAGGAGGGAGGAATGGGAGGAGGAGGAGGAAGAGGAGGAGGAGGAATGGGAGAGGAGGGAGGAGGAAGAGTGAGTGAGGGGGAGGGGGAGGGGGGGAGGGAGGAGCAGGGGGAGGAGGAGGAGGAAGAGGGGGGAGGAGGAGGGGGAAGAGGGAGGAGGAGGAGGAGGGGGAAGGGAGGAGGGAGGAAGAGGGAGGGGGAAGGAGGGGGAAAAGGGAGGAGGGAGTGAGGAGGGAGGGAGGAGGAGGGAGGGAGGGAGGAGGAGAGGGGGAAGGGCGAGGAGGAGGGAGGGGAGGAGGAGGAGGAGGAGGGAGGAGGAGGAGGAGGGAGGAGGAGGGAGGAGGGGGGAGGAGGGGAGGGAGGGAGTGGGGGAAGGGAGGGAGGAGGAGGAAGGAGGAGGAAGGGGGAAGGGAGGGAGGGAGGAGGAGGAAGAGGAAGGAGGAGGAGGAGGAAGAGTGAGGGGAAGGGGAAAGGGAGTGGGAGGAGGTGAGGGAGGAGGGGAAGGGGCGATGAGGAGGGAGGAGGGAGGAGGGGAAGGGAGGAGGAGGAGGAGGAGGAGGAGAGGAGGGAGGAAGAGGGAGGGAGGAAGAGG
>NC_091565.1:2247109-2254609 GCF_042767895.1 Penaeus vannamei | reverse complement strand
CCTTGTTTCTGTCCTTTGTTTTTTTTTGTGTGTTTTTTTTTGCCTCTGTTGCTTTTTCTCTCTTTTTTATCTGTCCTTGTTTCTGTCCTTTGTTTGGGGGTTTTTTTTTTTTTTTTTTTTGCCTCTGTGCCTTTTTCTCTCTCTTTTATCTGTCCTGTTTCTGTCCTTTTTTTTTTTTTTGCTGTTCCTTTTTCTCTCTCTTTTATCTGTCCTTGTTTCTGTCCTTTGGTTTTTGTTTTTTTTGCCTCTGTTGCTTTTTCTCTCTCTTTTTTTATCTGTCCTTGTTTAAATAGGTAACTAATTTTAATTCCAGCTATAGATTTGTTTTTGTTTTTTTTCCAATGTAATGATTTTTTTCGGGTTTCTTTTTTCAATGTAATGATTTTTTTTTTCTTTTTTTTAAATTCTTTTTGTCGGATTTTCTTATTTTATCCGCTACGTCTGTTGCCATTTCACTCCCTTCGCAAAATAGCTTTGGCTGCAATTTTGTGACTTTCAATATCAATTACGCTTGACACTGACTCTCTCTCTCTCTCTCTCTCTCTCTCTTTCTCTCTCTTTCTCTTTCTCTTTCTCTTTCTCTTTCCCTTTCTCTTTCTCTTTCTCTTTCTCTTTCTCTTTCTCTTTCTCTTTCTCTCTTTCTCTCTTTCTCTCTTTCTCTCTCTCTTTCTCTCTCTATCTCTCTCTCTCTTTCTCTCTCTCTCTCTCTGTCTCTCTCTCTCTCTCTCCCTCTCTTTCTCTTTCTCTTTCTCTCTCTCTCTCTCTCTCTCTCTCTCTCTCTCTCTTTCAGAATAAATTTTTTCTGTTCGTTTTATTTATCTATTTATTTTTTGTACCACTTTTCGCCCTTTGTTAAAAGAGGGGTGGGTGGGGGGGCGGGGGGAGGGGAAAAAATAGACCACTCAGTAACAACTTGTACTCTTGTACTCAACCCCCCCCCTCCCCTTTCCCTCTCCCTATCCCCCCCTCCCCAAGCGGATACAAAATTGTTCTTTTTCTCCCTCCCCCTCCCTCCGCCCCCCCCCCCCCTGGGATAAAAAGTCGGAATAGGGAAGTTAAGTGAAGGGTGAGAGAGGGAGAGGGGAGAGGGGGAGGGAAGATAGGAAGAGGGAAATAGAGAGGAAAAAAGGGAGATAGGAGAGGGAGTGAAGGAAGATAGGAGGAGCGAGAGAGAGAGACAGGGAAGGGAGATAAGAAGGGAGAGGAAACAGGAAGAGGAAGATAGAGAGAGGAAGGAATAAGAAGGGCGTGAAGGAGGAAAGGATGAGAGAGACAGAGACAGAAACAAACAGGGAATAAGAAGAAGACTAAGGGGGAAGGAATAATAGAAAGAAAGGATAGAGGAGGAAAGAAAAACAGAGCGAAGGAGGTAGAGAGGGAAAGAAAAAAACAGAGAAGGGGAATAGAGGAGGATAGGAAGACAGGAGAGAGAAGTGGACAGAAGGGAAAAAAAGAAAACAGAGCGAAGGAGGGAAAGAAAAAATAAGAAAATGAGGATAGAGAAGAATAGAAAGACATGGAAAGTAGACAGAAGCGAAAAATAACACAGAACGAAGGATAGAGAGGGAAAGAAAAAATAAGAAAATGGGGATAGAGAAGAACAGAAAAACAGGGAAAGTAGATAGAAGCGAAAAATAACACAGAACGAAGGATAGAGAGGGAGGGAAAATAGGAAAATGGGGATAGAGGAGAATAGAAAGACAGGAAAAGTAGATAGAAGCGAAAAATAACACAGAACGAAGCATAGCGAGGAAACGAAAATAAAATGGGGGGGGGTAGAGAAAAGGGGGATGAGGAGAATAGAGAGAGACAGGGAAAGTAGACAGAAGCGAAAAATAACACAGAACGAAGGATAGAGAGGTAGGGAAAATAAAAGGGGTAGATAGAGAGGGATAGGAAAACAGGGGAAAGGAGAGGGTGGGGGGGGGGGATTGGAATAGGAACAAAGACTAGGGCTGGTTGCGAAAAATAACAGAACGAAGGATAGAGAGGAGGAAAATAAAAGGGGGGGGGAGATAGAGAGGGACAGGAAAACAGGGGGAAAGGAGAGGGGGGGGAGGATTGGAATAGGAACAAAAGACCGAGCTGGTTGCGAAAAATAACAGAACGAAGGATAGAGAGGTAGGGAAAATAAAACGGGGGTAAATAGAGAAGGATAGGAAAACAGGGGGAAAGGAGAGGGTGGGGGGGGGAGGGGATTGGAATAGGAACAAAAGACCGAGCGGGTTAATGAGCATTAATTCATCTCTGTTATTCGCCATTACTCACCTGCAACGGGCGATTAACCGTGAGATGGGCCTGTGTGCACTAATTGATTTCCGATTCTTCATTCCGACATCCCGAAAGAATGTTAATTGCTCTTTCTTTCTCTTTCTCTCTCTTTCTCTTTCTCTTTCTCTCTCTTTTTCTCTCTCTCTCACTCTCTTTCTCTATCGGTCTATTTACGTTTTTTTTTTCTTTCCTTCACCTCTTTCTTGATTCTCTCTCGGGGTCTTTCTATCTCCATCTCTCTCTCTCTCTCTCTCTCTCTCTCTCTCTCTCTCTCTCTCTCTCTCTCCTTCACTCTTTCCCTCTCTCTTTTTCTTTTTCTTTTTCTTTCTCCTTCACTCTCTCCCCCCCTCTCTGTCTCTCTCTCTCTCTCTCTCTCTCTCTCTCTCTCTCTCTCTCTCTCTCTCTCTCTCTCTCTCTCTCTCCTTCACTCTCTCCCCCCCCTCTCTCTCTCTCTCTCTTGGGCCCCACCTTATTTTTTCTCATTATCGTTACTTCATCAATTAAACAAAAATGTTTCTTTTCTCTTGGTCAAATCTCAAGCACACTACAACGTAATCTTTCTTATAACTATGAATGGCAACGTTTTCCAAAGGGCGCAATCTAATTCATTCCCTCTCTCCTGCTCTCCCCTCTTTTAATCCCACCTTTCTGTCTTACTTCTCCTTCATCCCTTTCGTTCTCCCCACCCCCTCCTTCTTCTTCTTGGTCCCTGTCCCTCCCTTTCCTTCTTTTGTCGTCTTCTCCCTTCCCCTCTATCCCTCCCTTGGTCCTGCCTCCTCCTTTCCCTCTTTTCTTTTCCCTCCTGTCCCCCCTATCCCTCCCTTGGTCCTGCACCCTCACTCCTTCCCCTCATTTTACCCCCCCTCCTTCATCCCCTCTCTTTAGTCCTCACCCTCCCATTCCCCTCATTTTTACCCCCTCTCTCCCTTAGTCCTCCCTCCCATCCCTCCTCTTTCTGTCCTCCCTCCCTTTCCCTCCACCCCTCCCCCTACTCCCCCTCCCCCTCCCTTCCCCTTTATGTCTTCAATAAATCTGAAGCAGTACAGCTTCCACCTCGCCGTCACAACATCGTAAACATCTATCTCACAAAGTAAACATAAATCACATTTCACTCTCTCCCCTTTCGTCCCTCTCTCTTACTCCCTCCTACTCTCCCCACCCCACCCCCACACCCCCACACTCTCTCATCTCCTTCTCTTCCTTACCTCTCTCTCCCCATCTCCCTTTCTCTTGCCAATCCCCCCCCCCCCACTTTTACCTTTACATCCTTCCTTCCCTCTCCATATTTTCTCTTCCCTTCCCTCCCTCTATCCTCTCTTCCACTCCTCCCTATCTCCCCCTATCTTCCCTTCCCACCTCCCTCTTTTCCCCCTATCTCTCTTCCCTCCTCCCTCCCCTCCCCATCCCACTCACCCTTCCCTAACACCCCTCCATCCCTACCCTCCCTTACCTCCCCTCCTCCCCTATCCTCTCATGTTCCCACCTCCCCTACCCCCTCACCTACCTTCCCTGCACCCCCCCCCATCCCTCCCCATCCCCTCTACCCTCCTCCACTCCATCCCTCCCCTACCCCATCCCTCACCCCATACCCTCCCCTCTGCCCCACCCTCCCTACCTCCCCCTCCACCCCCATCCTCCCCCACCCTCCTCCCTACCACTCCCCTTTCCCCCAACCTCCCTCCTCCCTCACCCCCCCTAACTCCCCCTCCAACCCATCCCTCGCCATCCCCTCTACCCTTCCACTATCCCTCCCCTACCTCCCTTCCACTCTATCCCCTCCCCTCCCACTCCTACCCCCCCCGCCCCTCCCTCAAGGAAAGACGCCCCTTGGCAGGCTCCTTTCTAAATCATACTCTGCGAATCGTATCAAAGTCCCGAAAATACCTGCTGTCCCAAACGGCTCGCGAATACACTCCCTCCCTCTCTCCCCTCGCCCCCTCTCCCTATCTCCCCCTCTCCCTTGGACCCCTCTCCCTCCCTCTCCCCTCGGACCCTTCTCTTCCCTCCCCACTCGCCCCAACCCTCACATCTCCCACTCGACCCACTCTCCTCGCCCCTCCCCCTCACCCCTATCCCCTCCCCCTTGGACCCTTCCTTCCCCTCCCCACTCCCTCAGACCCCTCTCCCCACTCCCTCCGACCCCTCACCCCTCCCCCTCAGGACCCTTCCTTCCCTCTCCCCTCCACTTGGACCCTTCGCCCCTCCCTCTCCTCTTCCTCCTCCCCTCCCGTCCGTCAAGGGAAGCCGCTCCCCTCGCGTGCACGACGCCCCCCCCCCCGACATGCGACGACGGGCTGGCAACTCGGCTCACTGGACGAGCCTTTTTTTTTACTTCTTCTCTTTCTTTTTCTTTCTTTCTTTCTTCTTTTGTTTTTCTTTCTTTCTTCTTTTGTTTTTCTTTCTTTCTTTGATTCTTCTTTTCTCGTCCTTTCTTTCTTCTTTTCTTGTTCTCTTTCTTTCTCTTTCTTCCCATTCTTTCTAGATAGAGAGAGAGACGAAACAAAGGAAAGAAAAAAGAAGAGACAGGTAAACAGAAAAAAAAGAAAATACACAAGCAAACACCAAAAAAATACAAAAAAGGACAAAAAAACTCCAAAAATAAAACAATACAAAAGCACCTCCTCCCCCCTTAAAATCTCTTCTCCCCCCTCACCCCTAACCCCTTCCCCCTTCCCCCTCACCCCAACCCCACCCCCACGAGCCTCCACCGCCACCCCCACCCCCAACGCAGACGAACCTTGGCCAGCGAACAATGGGGTTGACAGGTAGCCATTTCTCTTCGCATTTTTTTTTCTTTTTTTTTTTTTTTTTTTTAGCTTCTCTCTTTTATTCATGCTTTAACTAGAAGGTCTGGTTCCCTCGCGCGGTGCTTATGAAGGCGCCCAAAGCCTGGGATATATGGGCGGGGAACACGACGAGGCTGAGTCACACGCCCGCGCCTCGCTTCAACGATAGACAGATAGATAGATAGATGGATAAATAGATAGGTAGATAGGTAGGTAGGAAGACAGACGGATAGATAGATAGATAGATAGGCAGACAGGCAGGTAGGAAGATAGACGGATAGATAGATAGGCAGATGGGTAGACAGATAGACAGACAGGTAAACAGATAGACTGATATATATATAGGTAGGCGGGCAGGCAGATAAATGTGTACACACTCACGCAAGCGCGCACACACACACACACAGACACACACACATACACAGACACACACACACACACACACACACACACACACACACACACACACACACACACACACACACAAACAAACGCACACACACACAGACACACACACACGCACATAAACACACACACACACACACACACACTCACACACACATGCTAGGGACGATGAACACACACGCACACACAAAAAAAAGATAGACAGAAAAAAAAACAGGTGATAAGATATTCCTATATTTTACCTATTTTGGGGCAGCGAACATATTTTCAGGATGGAAGGACGGCTATTTCGGGTGAAGGGGTGAATATTTCAACATACCGCTTCCGGCAGAGGGTGAACGACTTAAAGCAATGAACATTCGTATCAGGTGAACATTATGAACAACTCACCCCTTTGTGTTGGAAGCTCTACGCGAACAATGGATGACGAAATTGTTTATAAAACAAATGGAAAATGACAACAAATGAACATTCAACTTATTTCTTGTTAGAAGTTCTCCGTGAACAAATGATAACGGAAATGTTTATAAAAAGAAACGAAAAAAAAGATTATTCTGAACAATCTATCCCTTATGTTAGAAGTTCTCTGTGAACAAATAATGACGGGAATATCTATAAAAACGAAAAGGAAGAACATTCTGAACAACCTATTCCTTGTGTTAGAAGTTCTCCGTGAACAAATAATGGCAAAACGTTCTAATAACAGAACTAAATCTGAGCAACTCAATCTTTTTGCAACAACAACAACAACGACAAAAACAAAAAAGTGAGAGAAAAAAAATATCCGGTGAATTCTAACCACTCTACCGAATGTTATGACTGAACAATTTCACCAACTTCTTTATAGCAAATCAATGGTTCCTTGCATGCTCGACTGTCTATCGACCTTCTATCTATTATATCTACCTCTTGTTGTCTGTCTGTATGGATTTAGTTGCATAAAAAAACCTGTTTGTTATGACAGGTTTGTTTGTCTTGCAAGTTGCCTACACACTATTACTTCGCTCTGTCTGTCGCTCTGTCTGTTAATCTGTTTGTCTGCCAGTCAGTCTGTCTACCGATTTGTCTTGGCGTTTGTACACTTCTCTGCTTGTCAATACTTTTCTCTTTCAATCTTCTTACATTACATAATCCTTATTCTGTCTGCTTCCTTACCCAGAACTCTATCTATCTATCTATCTATCTCTATCTCTGTCTATCTACTCCGCTGACCTCCTTGCGTGCGCGTGTCTACTTCCTTCTCTATTTTCTTGTGTGCTTGTTCGTCTACCTGTCTGTCTCTCGTTCTTTGTTCCATCTCTGCTTGCGTGGGGCCGGGAGATCGAATCTACCCTGACCCTCTTTTTATCTTTTTTATTTCCTTTTCCTCTCTTTCTCTCTCTCTCTCTTTCTCTCTCTGTTCTCTCTCTCTGTCTCTGTCTCTTTTCTCTCTCTGTCTGTTTATGTCTGGCTGCCTCTGTTTCTCTCTCTGGTCTCTTCGTTTATGTCTCTCTCTCTCTCTCTCTCTCTCTCTCTCTCTCTCTCTCTCTCTCTGTCTCTCTCTCTCTCTCTCTCTCTCTCTCTCTCTCTCTTTTTACGAAGAGTTGAATGACATGGTGATAACACGGGGTTTATTTTCTCCCTGTCTGCGCGCATATTTTCTTCTTCTTCTTCAGCTCCCTTTATTTTTGCCATTTTCTCTTCCTCGTTTCTCTCTTTTTTCAGTCTGTCTCTTTGAAAATTCGTATATTTCTGCTATTTCTCTTGTATATTTACCTTTTATTCTATTTATCGTTTTATGCTTCTATCTCCTCCCTTTCTTATGCACTGCATTCTCTCTTTTCCCTCTCCTTCCTCCCGTTCATCCTCCTCTTCCCTTCCCCTCTCCTCTCTTTCCTCCTCGCCTCCCTTCTCCTACTTTCCTCCATCTTCCACTCTCTCCTTATTTACATCAGCAATCCGTCTTCTTCTCCTCTGCATCTCATAGTCTCTGATTGCAATTGCTCTCCTCCTACTTTTTCTCTCTGATTCCTCTATTTCCCTTTCTTTCCTTGCCTTC
>NC_091565.1:2227109-2242109 GCF_042767895.1 Penaeus vannamei | reverse complement strand
ACGTCACCATCCATCTCAATTCCGATACACCTCCCCCCCTTTTCCCTTTTAAGCCTCGCAACAGCTTTATTCCGCCGATTTCCATAATGATCATATTGCCTTAACCTACCCCACGATATTCTACTAGAAAGAGAGAGAGGGGTGGGTGGGAGGGAAGGGAGGGAGGGGAGGGGAGGGAGGGGAGGAGAGGGAGAAGAGAGAGGAGAGGGAGAAGAGAGAGGAGAGGGAGGAGAGGGAGGGAGGGAGGGGGGGAGGAGGGAGGAGGGGAGGGGGAGAGGAGGAGAGAGAGAGAGAGAGAGAGAGAGAGAGAGAGAGAGAGAGAGAGAGAGAGAGAGAGAGAGAGAGAGAGAGAGAGGGAGTATGAGGAGTGGGGAGAAGGGAGGGAGGGAGGGAGGAGGGGAGGAGGGAGGGAGGGGGGAGGGGGAGGGGGGGAAGGAGGAGAGAGAGAGAGAAGGGAGGGAGGGGAAGGAGGGGTTGAATATGCACATACAGATATATAAAGAAAGAGATAGATACAAAACATACACAGACAAGACAGGATATAAAGGAGAGACAGAGACAAATAAACCATAAAAAATCTAATCAAATTAACAACATCCCCTTCCTCCCCCTATCCCCCGCCCCCTAAAAATACGATGCCTCTCTCTCCCTCTCCCTCCTCCCAACCCCTCTTTCCCTCTCTCTCTCCCTCCCTCCCTCCCCCTCCCCAACTCCTCCTCTTTCCTCTCCCTCCCTCCCTCCTCTTTCCTCCCTCCCCAACCCTCCTCTTCCCTCTCCCTCCCTCTCTTCCCCTCTCCCCCCCTCCCTCCCTACCTCCCCCAACCTCCTCTTTCCTTCCCCACTCCCTTCCCCCAACCCCTCCTCTTTCCCTCCTTCCCTCCCCCAACTCCCCCTCTTCCCCTCTCCCTCTGGCCCCAATCTCTTTCTCTCCTCCCCTCTCCTCCTCTTCCCCCTCTCCTCCCAGCCTTCCTCTTCCCCCACTCCCTCCTTCCTCTCCCTCCTCCCAACCTCCTCTCTCCCTCCCTCCCTCCCTCTCTCTCTCTTCCTCCCCCTCCCTCCTCCCCTTCCCCCCCTTTCCCCCTCCCTTCCTCCCCCCCCAACCCCTCCCTCCCCAATCCCCCTCTCTCTATGCGCGCATCCCCGATTACGCTAATCCCTCCCCACGACCTCGCCACGCATCTCTCCCGATCAGCTGGGATGAGAGGACCATGACGAGGAGGAAAAGGAGAAAAAAAAATAATCTCAAGAGAAAAAGGATGAGAGGACCATGACGAGGAGGAAAAGGAGAAAAAAAAATAATCTCAAGAGAAAAAGGATGAGAGGACCATGACGAGGAGGAAAAGGAGAGAAAAAAAAATAATCTCAAGAGAAAAAGGATGAGAGGACCATGACGAGGAGGAAAAGGAGAGAAAAAATAATCTCAAGAGAAAAAGGACGAGAGGACCATGACGAGGAGGAAAAGGAGAAAAAAAAATAATCTCAAGAGAAAAAGGACGAGAGGACGATGACGAGGAGGAAAAGGAGAAGCAAATTGAGAGAGAGAGAGAGAAAAAAAAAATAATATGTTGCCTCTCTCTACGTCACGAGCGGAAGCAACGCCATCTATTGGGGAGCTTTTCCATAATGGATAATGGGTAAGAGGAACGGCCGCCATCTTGGGAGGACGGGCGGTCAGAAGAGGACGACGACTCAGGAACGCCAAGGAAAATATGATCTTGGAGGAGGTGTTCTACGTGGTTCTTTTTTCTCTGTTTGTTCATTTTATTTATTTTGCGTTGGGTGGTTTGGTGTTCTAAATATTTTTTTTTTATTGGAGACGTGGAATTTGGTCTTCTCTATTACTTTATAATTATAATTATTTTTATTATTATTATTATTATTTTATTTATTTATTTTTTTTTTGAAGATAAGGGTTTTGGTGTGTGTTTTTTTTA
This sequence comes from Penaeus vannamei, assembly GCF_042767895.1. NCBI lineage: Eukaryota > Metazoa > Arthropoda > Malacostraca > Decapoda > Penaeidae > Penaeus > Penaeus vannamei. Next base: position 2,240,175 of record NC_091565.1, on the reverse strand, counting down.
TGTAAGAATATGGTGTTATTTCTTTTTTATTATCCTTTTTTGAGGGATACGGTGTTTTTATTTTGTTTATTTATCTTTTTTCTTTCTTTCTTTCTTTTGTGTGTGTGTTATCTATGTTTCTTTATGCTTGTCGATGCCTTTACGTGTGTCTTCTTATCCACGTTTTTTTGTCAATTTTTTCATATTCATATTTACACACACACACACACACACACACACACACACACACACATACACACACAAGAAAAAAAATGATGATAAATGATGTCGACGATAATGATGATGATGATGAAAACTAACACAACACCCCTATCACCCCCCCCAACCCCCCACCCACCCCAACCCACCCCAACCACCGCCAACGATCCCCTTCTTCCTCCGAACGGGAATAAAACCCCTCCTTGCCCTCTCCCCAACTAGCCACAGCCGCGGGCAATGGCACACGGGACTAGCCACTAGCCTTCAACCCCCCGCGACATCCGGGCTCGCACACGGCGCCAAGTCCCGGATGCGCCAAGTCCCGGATGCTCTTCATGTCGAAAATACGGACATGCGCTGTTGCCACATTTCCACATTTCCGAAGTCGTTTCATCGGCGGCGAAGCGAATGTGATGATGGGAATAACTTTCTCCTTGAGGAATTTGTCTTGGGGATGAGAAGGAGGAGGAGGGAGGGAGTAAGAGGTGGAGGAAGGAGGAGAAGGTAGAGGAAGGAGGAGGTGGAGGGGGAGGAGGAGTGGGTGGTTCTGGAGGAGGAGGAGGAGGGAAAAGGAGGAGGCGGAAGAGGAGGAAGAGGAGGAGGTGGAAGAGAAGGAAGTGGAGGAGGAGGGAAGAGGAGGAGGTGGAAGAGGAGGAAGTGAAGGAGGAGGAGGAGGAGGAGGAGGGGAGGAACATAAAGGAAAGGGAGAAGGGAAGAGAAAGGAAAAAGAGCAAAAGAAAGAAGAAGAGACAGAGAGAGGAAGAAAGGGAAAGAAAGAAGAGGAGGAGGAGGAGGAGGAGGAAAAGGAAGAGGGAAGAAGGAAAAGGAGAGGTGGAGGAGGAGGAGGGGGGGGAACATAAAGGGAAGGAAGAAGGGAAGAAAAAGGAAAAGAGCAAAAGAAAGAAGAGAAAGAGGAACATAAAAGGAAAAAAAAGAAGAGTACGAGGAGGAGGAAGAGATGGAGAATGAGCAGGAGGAAGAGGAGGAGGAGGAGAAGAAAGAGAAGGAGAAGGAAAAAGAGGACACGGAGGGGCAGGAGGAACACGAAGACACGGAGGAGAAGGAGGAGAAGGAGGAGGAGGAGGAAGGAGGAGGAGGGAGGAGAAGAAGGAGGGAGGAGGGAGGGAGAAGGAGAAAAGAGAGGAGACGGAGGAGGAGGAGGAGCAAGAGGAGGAGGAGGAGGAGGAAGAGGGTAAGAGAATTCTTCAAGATTCGCGTCGGGAAAGGGAGATAAATTGTCATGTGTTCACGGGAATGATGATGCCGGGTAGGGAGGGGGACGGGGCGGGGGAGGGGGGGGGTAGAGAGGGTGGAGGTGAGTGTGGTTGATGATGATATCAGGTAATTAAAGTCTCTCTCTCTCTCTCTCTTTCTTTCTTTCTTTCTTTCTCACACTCTCTCTCTTTCTGTCTTTCTCTTTCCAACTTTATTTCTCTTTCTCTCTTTCTTTCTTTCTCTCTCTCTCTCTTTCTTTTTTCTTTCTTTCTCTCTCTCTCTCTCTCTCTCTCTCTTTATTTCTTTCTTTCTTTCTCTCTCGCTCTCTCTCTCTCTCTTTCTAACTTTATTTCTCTTTCTCTCTCTTTCTTTCTTTACACCCACCCACACACACACACCACACACACACACACACACACACACACACACACACACACACACACACACACACACACACACACACACACACACACACACACACACGACACACACACACACACGACACACACACGCGCACACACACACACACACACACACACACACACGCACACACACACACACACACACACACACACACACACACACACACACACGACACACACACACACACACACACACACACACGCCCCCCCCCAAAAAAAAAAAAAACAAAAAAAAAACACAAAACAACCCCAATGAAAAATTTTCAAACCGTCCAAAAAAAAACAAACCTCGAAGCCAAAAATTAATTATAAGAAAAGCTCCGACATGAAACAAAAGAACACAGAAATCGTTTTAGGTAAATATTTGAAAGTCACACAGGTAAACATTCGGGGTTTTACAACAAAATCTTTGATCAATTTGTAATGAAGGACAAATTACAGACTGGGTAAGTTATCCCAGGATGATAAGCTGGTTAAATATGCGAAAATGAGCAGTGAATATATTACGCACGGTGAGGCTTCATAAGTTTCTTTCGGATACTGGTGGGTGAGGCAGGGAGTGAGGGAGGGAGGGAGGGAGGGAGAGAAGGAGGGAGTGAGGGAGTGAGTGAGTGAGTGAGGGAGGGAGGGAGGGAGGGAGGGAAGGAGGGAAAGGAGGGAGGGAGGGAGGGAGTGGGATCGGAGGAGGAGGGAAGGAGGGAGGGAGGGCGGGGAGGGAGGGAGGGCGAGAGGAGTGAAGCAGGGGAGTGAGGATGGGAGGGAGAGGAAGCAAGTGAGTGTGGGAGTAAGTTGGTGAGTTGGTCTTACCCCTTATCCCCCTTACCCTTTCTCCTTTCCCCCCTTATCCCCCTCCCCCAATCTATCCCCTCCCTCCATTTCTCCCCTTCCCCCATCCCTCTTCCACTTTCCTCCTCTCTCTCTCTCTCTTCCTTCCCTCCCTAATCCCTCCTCCTCTTTCCTTACTCTTTTCCTTCCTTCCCCCCCCCACACGCGCGTTTTATTAAATTCAGCACGTTCCAGAATTATTGGTTCATGAATTACAGTCCCGGATACAGCCACCAGGATTAGGAACTGGGGCGGAATGCAAATATAATTCTTGGTATCATAATGTCGTACTCAAATACCCCCCTCCTCCCTTCCCTCCCCCGTTCACTTCTCCTCTCTTCTCCTCTCCCCACCTCCCCGTTCACTTCTCTTCTCCTCTTCCGCCTTCACTTCCTTCTCCTCTCCCTCTTCCTCCTTCACTTCTCCTCTGCTTCTCCCTCTCCCCCTCTCCCCCTTCCCTCTTCACTTCTCTTCCCCTCTCCCCCTTCCTTCTCTTCCCCTCTCCCCTTCACTTCTCCTCTCCTCTCCCCCCCTCCCCCTTCACTTCTCTCCCCTCTCCTCCTTCCTCCTTCACTTGCTCCTCTCCCCATCTCCTCCCTTCTCCTTCCCCCTCCCCTTCCTCCTTCCTCTTCCCCTCTCCCCCTTTCTTTCTCCTCTCCCCCCTCTCCCTTCTCCTCTCCTTTTTTTACGTCAAGAATAAAATTAATCCGCATTATTATGACATCAATTTCTTTTGTTTGTTTGTTTTGATTTTCTTCTAAATATAATGATTTGCGAACCATGCCACCCCCCCCCTCCCCCCTCCCCGGCCAATCAACCCCTCCAACAAATGGGAAAAAAAAACAAATATGTAATAATCAAAACAAATAGATAACGATATCACCAACAATAATATCAACAAACATAATATATAATCCCTCCCCCCCCTCAAAAAAAAATGCCAATAATAAAAAAATATAACAATAACACGGCAATTATTTTTTTTATTTGCCCATAACATCAGCCATTCATTATTATCTTTTTTTTGCCCATAACATGTCATTCGCATTTACAAAAATATGCAAAATTTACTTACAAGTCTCCGGATCCAAAATATACAAGATATAAGTGGTTTCTGCACATTAATAATTAGGTTGCCATGGTTACCTCACTTCCTCTTCTTATCACTTTTGTATCATTGCATAACAGGCATACGCAAGCACACGCAAATTACATATCTAGGTTATTATAACTTGCAAATGATATTCTCGTCCTGTGTGCGGGATGAGCAGAAACATTGCAAAATCATCAGCGTAAATCGGAATAGGAAAATCTAGGACAACTCACAATGACATTCATATCCATTTTTCATTATTATTATTTATTTTATTTTAGCTACAGACACGCTTATATTCCCGTAATCCGAACGAACAAAATTAATAATAATAATAAATAAACACAAAAGCATATAGATAATTGCAATACCAACACTTTGAAAGACATTTGAAAAAAAAAAAAAGATGAACATATGAAAGCGCAATAACCGAAGCCCAGCAGAGCCACCTGGCGGCACAAACCTGAATTATTCGCAGAGACTTTATTGGTCATTCTCGAATAAATGCATCTATCCGTTTCAAATTGTATTTCTGAAATGCGTCTTTTACCTGTTGCAAAGTTGAATAATGCATTCGGAAGAGTCTATTCACAGGTGATATTAAGAGAAAACGGGAGATGAGGAATTGAGTGAAGAGGGAAAAATGGGTTGGCGGAAAGAGGTAGGTGTAGAGGGAGAGGAAGAACGAAGGATGGATGGACGAAGAGAGAGAGAAGAGAGAGGGAGAGAGAGAGAGAGAGAGAGAGAGAGAGAGAGAGAGAGAGAGAGAGAGAGAGAGAGAGAGAGAGAGAGAGAGAGAGAGTGAGAGAGAGAGAGAGAGAGAGAGAGAGAGAGAGAGAGAGAATTGAGACATATATCTAAATACATGAACAGATAAAGAGAGAAAGCAAACTCCTAATCTCAAAATCCGAAAGCCAAAACTCCAAGCAAAAATTAAAATCTCAATTTACCCTCGTTACCCCACACATAAAAAATAATAAAATCAAGAAATATAAAAAATAAAATAGATAAAATGAATTCATAATAAAAAATAAAGAAAAAAAATCAACATAGGCTTGTTTCCCCCCTTCCCCTTCCCCCCCCCAAAAAAAAAAAAAAAAAAAAAATGCGTTCGTTGCCGCCCCAGCAACACACGCACCGCCATTCACTCATTTCACTCCAGCGCCTAAGAAATCCGAAATCAAGCGGCCAAGACAAACAAACCAATCAAGAAACTCGGAAACGATTTCTTTTCCCCAAAACGAACGCAAATCAAGTTGTTTCGTTTAGCGATTTAACGTTTATTCCTGAATTTCCTTTTGGGCTTCGAAGCTGTCGGGATCGGTGTCCTTCTGGGGTGGTGGTGGGGGTGGGGGTGGTGGGGGTGGGGACAGGTATGGTGATGATGTGATGATGATGATGATGATGGTAATGGTGATGGTGATGGTGATGATGATGATGACGATGATGATGATGGTGGTGGGGACACGGATGATAGTAATAGCAACAGTAATAATAACACTAACAATGATCATAATAATAATTCTAACTATGATAAAAATGATGATAAAGTAAAATAACAATATGAACGCAAACAAAATAAAAATATATATATATATATATATATATATATATATATATATATATATATATATATAGAGAGAGAGAGAGAGAGAGACAGAGAGATAGAGAGAGAGAGAGAGAAGGAGAGACCTAACACACAAGAGAAACACACACACACACACACACACACACACACACACACACACACACACACACACACACACACACACACACACACACACACACACACACACGCGCACAGCCTCGCCACCAAAAACCAAAACAACAAAAAACCGAAACACACACGGGGGAGGAAGGAAGGAAAAACGAAAATCGACAGAGAGAAGAAAGAAAGAGAAAAAGAAAGAGAAGCAGCGCAGAGGAAGAGGAAAACATCCGCCCAGCTGATTGCAGGAAACCATATTAGTTCTAACAAGATGTAAAGACCAAGAAGAAGAGAGGTTAAGTTGAAGCCAAGAAATTAGATTTCGCTTAACAAGCAGCCACACACAATCAAAAATGGAGTCGCGTATCTTGGGTTTCCAAAATAATGGCGAAGGAGGGAGAGGGAGAGGGGGAGAGGGGGGGGAGGAGGGAGGAGGAGGAGAAGGGAGGAGAGGGAGAGAGGGGAGAGGGAGAGGAGGGAGGAGAGAGGGAGAGAGGAGAGAGGAAGAGAGGGAGAGTGAGGAGGAGAAGGGAGAGGAGAGAGAGGGGAGGAGGAGGAGGAGGGAGAGGGGAAGAGAGGGAGAGGAGGAGGGGAGAGGGGGATAGGAGGAGAGAGGGAGAGGAGAGGGGAGGGAGGGAGGAGGAGAGGGAGAGGGGGAGGAGGAGGGAGAGGGAGAGGGGGGGAAAGGGAGAGGGGAATGAGAGAGGGGGACGGAGGTAGGGAGAGGAAGAGGGAGAGGAGGAGGAGGGAGAATGGCGAATGGAGGGAGAGGGGTGATAGGAGGACGGAGAGGGAGAAAGGGACGAATTTATGAAGAGAGGGAGACCGGGGGAATGGAGGAGAGAAGAGAGAGAGAAACGAGGGGAAAATGAGAAGGGAAGGGAAGAGAGGGAGAGAAGGGCATAGGAAGGGATAGAGAAGAAATGGGAAAGAAGAGGGGAAGAAGAGAATAGCATGGGAGAGGAAAGAGGCGAGAGAAAGCGAGAAAAGAAAGAGAAAGAAACAGAAAAAAAGAGAAAGAGAAGGACAAAAACAAAACAAGAAGGAAAAAAACTAGCCTCCCCCCTTCCAAAAAAAAAAAAAAAGAAAAAAAATCCCATAAAACAAGAAGGACCCAATAGTCATTCCTCTTCTCCAAAATCCGAAAATCTTGAACCAATCCGATGGAAATTTAACGATCTCCCTCTCTCCCCCCCCTCGTCGTACCCCCACCCCAATCCCCCTCGCACCCCCACCCCAATCCCCCTCGCACCACCCCACCCCAATCCCGGGCCTGACCTTTGGCATTAGGAAACAAAAACTAGTGATTAGGTGGACTCACAGAGGCGCGCACGCATGTTAAAAACGCGCTCACACACGCACACAGACGCACACAGATACACACACACACGCTCACGCACGCACGAACACACACACAGACATACACACTAACACTAACACACGCACGCACACACACACACACACACACACACAGACATACACACTAACACTAACACACACACACACACACACACACACACACACAAACACACACTTACACACAGACACACACACACACACACACACACACACACACACACACACACACACACACACACACACACACACACACACACACACACACACACACACTTACACACAGAAACACGCACACGCATACACACACATATATATATATCACTTCCATTCTGAGTAGAAAGAAGAGGAATTGTTTTATTCTAGAAACTGGAATTGGACCAAATTTTGCAAAATGTGGCTGTTATTTTCTTGAAATCGGGTTGATAATTCTTTATTATTCGTATACTGTCCTTCTTCCTTTTCCCTCACGCTGCGAAAGAGAAGAAGGATAAACAAGAGAAAGGAGAAGTTAATAGAAATAGTAAAGGATACAGAGTAGGAGGAAGAACAAGAAAAAAACGAAGACGGAGAGAAGGAGGAGGAGGAGAAGGAGGGAGTAAAGGAGAGAGAAAGAGATCCTGATGAGAAGGGAAGAGGAAGAAATGAAGGAGTTTAGAGTAGAAGCAGTAAGAGGAGGAGGAGGTAGATGAAGAAGAAGAAAAAGATGAAGAAGAAAATAATAATAATAATAATAATAATAATAATAATAATAATAATAATAATAATAATAATAATAATAACAATAACAATAACCCTCACCCCTCTAGCCTACCCCCTCCCCTCCCACCCTCTAAACTACACCGTACTCCCACTCTCTACTCCCTACCCCACAGCCTACTCCCTACTCTCCCACCCCCAGACAACCCCCCTACCCCCCACCCATTAAACTACCCCCTACCCCCCACCCCAGACCCCCCTACCCCCACCCTTTAAAATACCCCCTATCCCCACCTCATTGCCCTCCCACCCCCATCCAACAGCCTCCCCACCCCCCACCTCTTAGACTACCCCTACCCTCCACCTCCCCCCCGACTCCCCTCCACAGCCTACCCCTACCTCCCACCCCACCCTCCCATCCCCTACCTCCCCACACCCCACCCCACAGCCTACCCCCCCCACCCCCGACAACCCCCCCCCTAAACTACCCTTACCCCCCACCCCCCGACAACCCCTACCCCACCCCAACCCCCGCCTAATGGAGCGCGCGCCCGGTTGACGGCTGCTCTTGCTTCCCGATTTATTTAGAAGCTCCTGCGATGCCGCCCGATTTCGGTTGCCAGGTTGCACAGGTGGAAGGGGTGGGGGGTGGGATAAGTGAGGAGAGAGAGAGAGAGAGAGAGAGATGGAGACTGAGACGGAGAGAGAGGGAGATGAGATGGAGATGAGATGGAGATGGAGAGAGAGGGAGAGGGAGAGGGAGAGGGAGAGGGAGAGGGAGAGGAGAGAGAGAGAGAGAGAGAGAGAGAGAGAGAGAGAGAGAGAGAGAGAGAGAGAGAGAGAGATAGAGAGAGAGAGAAAGAGAGAGAGAAAGACAGATAAGAAAGGGAATACAACAAAATAGAAAAAAGGACAAAAACAAAACAGAGAAAACAGACAACAAAGCAATCAAAACAAAACCTCTCTCTCTCTCTCTCTCTCTCTCTCTCTCTCTCTCTCAAAAAAAAAAGGCAAAACAGAGTGATAAGCAACAAAGCGAGTGCGAAGAGAGGAGGGGACGAGGAATCAGAAAGAGAAATCAGAGAGAGAAAAAAAAAAGGGGGAAAGGAAGAAAATAGAAGTAAAAAGAGGACATAGCATAAAGGACACAAGTTCGACGCCAAAATAACAGCAATATAAAGGATAAACGGGAAATAAGAGCCATAAAAGGTAGAGAGAGAAGAGGGGAGAGGCGGAAAGTGAGGGGAAAAGATCAGACGAAAGAGGAAGAGGAGAGACTTGAAAGAAAGACAGAAAGAAAGAAAGGAAAAAAATAATAGGAGGAACATGGGAAAAGAGAAGAGAAAACATGGGGTGAAGAGACGGAACGAAGAATCGGGAAAAATAGTAATAACAATAGTAACAATAATAATGATAATGAAAAAAAATGAACATAATTATAATAATAATGAAAAAAGAAAAAAGAAAAAAGAGGAAAAAAACATGGAATAATGAGATGAAAGACAAAATAGGATTAATAAAATAAAAATCAATAAAAATAATGTGAGAATCAAAGAAAAAAAGGGTAAAAAAGAAAGAAAAAGAAAAAAGTACAAAAATGAAAAGCTACATAAGACATTTTATAAGAAAAAAAAAAAATAACGATAATTAATCGATCGTAGTAATCGTAGAAATGAAGATAAAAAAAAGAAAGGAAAAAAGAAAGAACGAAAGAAAGAACGAAAGAAAGAAAGAAAGAAAGGAAAAAAGAAAGAAAGAAACAGACAAGGAGAACAAAACATAATAGGAAAATTTCAATGAAACTCTTGGGTTAAACACAACCGCATTTCGATAACCCCCCCCCCCCCCGTATGCGCTCCCCACCCCTTTCCCCTCCAACTCCCCGTCCTTCTCCTCCTCCGTCTTCCTCTCCTCTTCCCTTCCCCTTTCCTCCTCCCAGCAACTCCCCCTCTCCTCTTCCCCCCTTCCTTCCGTCTGCCTCCTCTTACCACTTCCTTGTCCTCCCCCTCTCCCTTCCTTTTTCCCACTCTAACCACCATTCCTTCCCTTTCCCCTTCCCCCACTCACCACCTCCCTCCCTCCCCCTCCCCTCCCCTCCCTCTCTTTCCCCCCCCTCACCACCTCCTCCTCCCTCCCCACTCACCACCCTCCTGCTTTCCCTTCCCCACACTCACCATCTCCTCCTCACCCCTTCTCTACTCCTTCCTCCCTTCCTCCCCGCCTCCCCATTTCAACCACCTCCTCCCTCTCCCTCCTCCTTCCCCTCCCCCACTTCACCACCTCCTCCACTCACCCCCTCCTCCCTTCCCCTCCGCCCTCCCCCCACTCACCACCTCCTCCTCTCCCCTCCGCCCTCCCTCCTACTCCCTCCTCCCTTCCCTTCCCACCCTCCTCCTCCCCCCCTCCCCTCCCCTCGCCCCCTCCCGCTCGCCTGGCTCCACCGGTCGGTTAGACCAGCGAACTACAACAGCTTTGGGCTCGAGTGCGATCACCCGTGACTAACAAGGGGAGGCGAGCACAAAGGCAGCGATATTTTGCGATATTCTACGATGTTGTGCGATGTTTTGCGATATTTTGCGATGTTGTGCGATGTTTTGCGATATTTTACGATATTATGCGATGTTTTGCGATATTTTGCGATATTATGCGATATTATGCGATATTTTGCGATATTATGCGATATTCTACGATAAAATGCGATGTTTTACGATATTTTGCGATATCGTATGATAATTTAGGATACTTCCCGATAATAGGAGGCAAAGGGGAGGAAGAGGGGGTTGGGAGTTGGAGGAGGAGGAGGAAGAAAAGGAGGGGAGGGGGAATGGAGGAGGAGGAGGAGGAGGAAGAGGAAGAAGGGGACGATAAGGGGGAGGAGGAGGAAGGAAGAGGAGGAGAAGGAGGTAGAAGAAAAAAGAGAAGTATGGGTAGGAGGAGGAGGTGGAGAAGGAGGAAGAGGAAGAGGAAGAGGAGGAGAAGGAGGAGGAGGAAGAGGTGGAGGAGGAGGAGGAAGAAGAAGAAGAGGAAGAGGAGGAGGAGGAGGAAGAAGAAGAGGAGGAGGAGGAGGAGGAAGAGGAAGAAGAAGAGGAAGAGGAGGAGATGAGAGAAGAGCTGGAGAAGAAAGGAGGAGGATACTGGGACTGACTGAAGGGCGGTTTCTAAAGGGATTCTGTACAAATGGGTCATACATGATGGGCTTGTTGACGGGGGGAAGGGGGGGAGGGGGAGGAGGGAGGAGGGAGAGGAGCAGAAGGGGATCACAAAATGTCCTAAATATCCCTCCCCAACTCTCTCTCTCTCCCTACCCCTCAACCCCACTCCCTCCTTCCCCACCTCTCCCCCCCTAACCCTTCCCCTAACCCTCCCTCCCCCTCAACATCTCCCCACCCCTCCCCCTAACCCTTCCCTCCCTTCCCCTCAACCCCCTTCCCTCCACTCCCACCTCTCCCTCCCTCCCCTCAACCCCTCCCTCCCCCACCCCCCAACCCCTCTCCCTCCTCCACTCCCTCCCCACCCCCACCTAACCCTTCCGACCCCCGGCGACCGTGAAATAAAAGCGAATGACGCAGAACTCCGCGATGGGGCGGCGGGACGCGAGGGATCCATCGGAGGATTGAAGGCGGGACAGTTATTGACTCGGGATGGCCATGCGGATCCTCCTCCTCCCCCTCCTGATCCCCCTCCTCTTCTTCTCCTCCCCCTCCTCCTTCTCCTCTTTCTCTTCCTCCCACTCCTCGCCCTCTTCTTCTCCTCGCCCTCTTCTTCTTCTCCTTCCTCCCTCCTTCTCCTCTTCCTCCCCCTTTCTCCTCCTTCTCCCACTTCTCCCTTGCACCCTTCTTCTTCTTCTTCTCTTCCTCCCACTCTCTCCTCGCCCTCTTCTTCTTCTTCCTCGTCCTTTTCCCCCCACTCTCTCCTCCTTCTCCCTACTCTCTCCTCGCCCCTTTTCTTCTTCTTCTTCTTCTTTCTCCACGCCCTCTTCTTCTTCTTCTTCTTCTCTCCCCTCACTCTCTCCTCCTCCCCCTTCTTCTTCTCTTCTTCTTCTCCCCGCTTCCACCGCCTCCTCTCCTTTCACCTCCCCCACCTTTCATCCCATTCTTTCACTCCTTCTCTCTCCCCACTTCCACCTCCCCTCCTTTCCTTTCACCTCCTCCCATTCCTCCCACTCCCCCACCTCCCATTCTTCCCTCTCCTCTCTCCCCCCCCACTTCCACCTCCTCTTCACCTCCCCCACTCTTCCTCCCATTCTTCCCACTCCCCCTCTCTCTCTCCCCCACTTCCTCCTCCTCCTCCTCCTATCAGTCTCCCCTCTGCTGACATCTATCCGCTAGTTAGGCTAGTAAATAGTCCTAATGTTGCTATCAGCTGGAATTAACGAGCAAGTGTCCTTTTAGCTCGGACGTCCGTATCTCCATGCAGGAGGCGAGAGTACAAGAATGTTGCATAAGCAGAAACGGGAATAAAGTGGGAATTAGATAGGTGGGATAATCGGGAGAGAGAGAAGGGGGGGAGGGAGGGAGGGGAGGGGAGGGGAGGGAGAGGGGGGGGGGATGGGGAGGGATGGGGGGAGGGATGGGGAGGGAGAGAGGGAGGGAGAGAGGGAGGGGAGGGAAGGGAGAGAAGGAGAGAAGGAGAGAAGGGAGAGAAGGGGAGAGAGAGAGAGAGAGAGAGAGAGAGAGAGAGAGAGAGAGAGAGAGAGAGAGAGAGAGAGAGAGAGAGAGAGAGAGAGAGAGAGAGAGAGGAATTATGAGGGGAAATAGAAAATGAAGGACGAAAGAAAATAGAAAACACAAAAGAGAAAAGACGATAATGGATAGAGGAGAAAGAAGAGGGATGTACAGAAAGGGAGCAACAGGAAAATGAGTGAGGATAAGGAAGAACAAAGAAGAAGAGAAGGAAAAAGGAGGAGAGGAACAGGAATAAAAAAGACGAAGAAAGGAAGGGGAGAGAGGGGAGAAGGCACAGAGAGAACGGAGGGGAGGAAAGATAAGGGGAGAGTACAAACGAAAGGGAGTTTGAGGGAATGAACAGAGGAAAGGAGGGAAGGAGAAGAAGAGAGGGAGAGGGAAGAGGGAAGGGAAGGGAATAGGAGAGGAGAGGAGGGAATAGGAAGAGTGAAGGGTGAAGAGGAGAGGAGGGGAGGGAAGAAGAGGGGAATAAAGAAGAAGAGAGGAGAGGAGAGGAGGGGAGGGATAGAAAGTAAGAAGAGAGGAGAGGAGAGGAGGGAGGAGGAGGGAGGGGAGAGGAGAGAAAGGGAGAAGAAAAGAGAGGAGAGGAGGGGAGGGGAGGAGTGGAGGGAGAGGAGAAGAGGGAGGAAAGAGGAAGAGAGGAGGAAAGAAGAAGAGAGAAAGGAAGAAGAAAAGAGAGGAGGGGAGAAGAGGAGAGGAGGGGAGGGGAGAGGAAGAGGTGAGCAAAGACGAAGAGGCAAAACAAGAAGAGAGGAGAGGAGATGAGGGCAAGGGAGGGGAGAGGAGGGGAGGGGAGGGATGAGGAGGAGGGGGGGAATCGGAGCATCACAACTGCCTAATGACGCGAAACAAGCTTCCATCTCGA
>NC_091565.1:2204609-2209609 GCF_042767895.1 Penaeus vannamei | reverse complement strand
GGGATGGGGGGGTCTTAGCTCCCCTTAGCCAGCCCCTTTATCCTAGGTCACCCCCACCCCCTCTCCCGACAGGCCCCCTCCCCCCACCTCGGGTTACCTCTCTTCAACACCGGAAAAGAGAGAGAAAAAAAATCTGACCAATATTCGTTTATTTTTTCCTTTTCCTTTTTTTTTACTATCCATATTTTTTTTGGGTGGAATTGGTTATCTTCTTTTATTTTTCTTCTTTATTTTGCTTGTGTATTTTTTTTTTTTTTTTTAGTTTTTGAATTTTGCCATATAATGAGAAGGCTAACAAACACACACACACACACACATACCCCCCCACACACACACACACACAACCCCCCCCCCACAAACCCCCCCCCCCCCCAAAAAAAAATTTACAAAAACAAACAACCCCCACCCACCCCAACCCCTTAACAAACACAACCCCTCTTTACCTCGCACCCAACCCCCTCCACCCCCCCCCAATACAAAAAAAAAGTACCACGTCCTCCACTTTACACGTACCTTGGCCACAGGAACGCGTGGTGGAACAATTCCACGCCCACGCTCCACCGCCCGCGATCTCAGCTGTTACCCACTCACCTGGAGAAAGGGAGAGAGAGAGAGAAAAAGATTAATTTTTGTTCTTTGTTCTTACGATGTTGGGAAATAACAATAGATGTGTATTTAATGATTGGTACTAACGATGAAGATGATAAAGATAATAATAATAATAATGATGTAATGATTATGTATGTAATGATTAGAATTACTGTAATAATCACAATAATTCAACAGTACTAAAGATATTAACAAAAATAATAAAATGTGAAATTACGATATCATATATACAAAAATAATAACAACAATAACAAATATCAACAAAACAACACCAATCAAGATAAATGTAAACAAAAAAAGAGAGAAAGAAAGAAAAAAACGTGAATTATAAGACAAGAATCATTATCCTGGAGTGGGGAGGGGGAGGGAGGGGGAGGGGAAGGGAAAACAGCCGAAAGAGGCTCTTAAAATAAAACATAAACGGCCAGCTCCTTACACCTTCCTTCCCCTCCTTCACTCATTCCACCCTCTCCCCTCTCTCCCTTACCCCCCTCTCTCCCCTCATCATCCCTCCCTACCTCCCTCATCCTCTTCTCTCCCTCTTCACTACCGGCCCTTCCTCCCCCCCCACCCCTTTTCCCCCTACCAAACCCCCTTTTACCCATCTCCCCCCCTGTCTACTTTTTTATCTCCCCTTTCCCCCCTCCCCCATCCTTTCCTCTCCTCCCCATACCTCCTCCCCTCCCCCCCTCCCCTCCCCCCCCCCCTCCCCTTTTTCCCATTCCCCAACCCCCCCCTTTCCCTTCCCCCCCCCCCCCCTTCCTCCCTCCCCCAACCTCCCCCATCTTCCTCCCTCCTTTTTCCCATCCCAACCCTCCCCCCCCCCTTTCCCCCCTCCTCCCTCCCTCCCCTCTTCCCTTCCTCCCCCCCTAACCCCCCCTCTCCTCTTTTCCCTTTTTTCCCCCCCTCCCCCCCCCCCCCATCCCCCCACTTATCCCCCTCTTCCCCCCCCTAACCTCCCCTCTCCCCCCCCCCCCTCCCCCCCTCCCTCCTCCCCCCTCTCCCCCTCTTTCCCCCCCCTCCCTCCCCAACCCTCCCCTCTTCCCCCCCCCCCCTCCCTTCCAACCCCCCCCCCCCTCCCCCCTCCCCCTCTTCCCCCCCCCCTTCCCCTCCTAACCCCCCCCTCCCCCCCTCTCCCCTCCCCCTTTTCCCCCATCCCAACCACTCTATCCCCTCTTCCTCCCTCCCCCCCCCTCCCTCTCCCCCCTTCCTCTCCCCTTCCCTCTCCCCCCCTCCCCCCTCCCCTTTTCCCCTCTTTTCCCCTCCCAAATTCCCCCCCCCCCTCCCCCCCCTCTCCCCCCTTCCTCCCTCCTCCTCCCCTTCCCCCCCTCCTAACCCCCCCTTTTCCTTCCCCCCCTTCTCCCATCCCAAACCACCCCCCTAATCCCCCTTTTCCCCCTAACTTTTCCCCCCCCCTTCCTCCCCCCTTTCCCTTTCCCCCTCCTAACCCCCCCCCCCTCCCCCCCATCCCCCCCTCCCCTCTTTTTCCCATCCCCCACTTACCCCCTTTCCCCCTTTCCCAACCCCCCCCCCCTTTCCCCCCCTTTCCCCCCCCTTTCCCCCCCCCAAAAACCCCCCCTCTCCCCCCCCCTCCCCACCCTCCCCCCCTTCCCCCCCCTTTCCCCCCCTCCCCCCCTTTCCCCCCTTTTCCCTTTCCCCCCCCTTTCCCCTCCCCCCCTTTCCCCCTTTCCCCCTTTCCCCCCCCCCTCCCCCCTTTCCCCCCCTCCTAACCCCCCCCCTTTTTTCCTCCCTCCCCCCCCCTTTTTCCCCCCCCCCCCTTTCCCCCTCCGAGAGAATGGTCTTTGGGGCGAGCGCGCATTTTTTACCTCCCCCTGGGGGCCCCGCGAAAAAAGCCACTAGAAACAATGCTTTGCTGCTCACCACTGGCTGCCTCCCTCCCCCCCCCCTCCTCCCCCTCCCTCTCGCCCTCCCCTCCTTACCCCCTTC
Organism: Penaeus vannamei; assembly: GCF_042767895.1. Taxonomy (NCBI): domain Eukaryota; kingdom Metazoa; phylum Arthropoda; class Malacostraca; order Decapoda; family Penaeidae; genus Penaeus; species Penaeus vannamei. The sequence continues at coordinate 2,207,053 of NC_091565.1, read as the reverse complement.
CCCCATCTTTTTTTTTGGGGGTGGGGGTGAGGGTGGGGGGTGGGGGAGAGGAAGATATTTTTTTGGAGAAAGTGATAGACCGGAAGGAGGTAAGGGGGAGGGGGAGGGGGAGAGGAGGTAAGGTACTGGTGATTAAAATATTACTTGGACGATAGAAAGGGGGTTTTTAAAGTGGAAAAAAATAACAATAATGAAAAAAAAAATAAAATAATAATAAAATTAGTCTACAAATCAAAAAGGAAAAGGAAAAAAAAAAGAAAAAAAGGAAAAAAGGGGGGGAAAAAGGGGAAAAAAGGGGAAAAAAAAAAAACCAAAAAAGAAAAGAGAGAGAGAGGGAGAGAGAGAGAGAGAGAGAGAGAGAGAGAGAGAGAGAGAGAGAGAGAGAGAGAGAGAGAAAGGGGAAAAAGAGAAAACAGAGAGAGAGAGAAGAGAAAAGAGGAGAGAGAGAAAAAATAGGGAGACAAAAAGACAAAAGAGAGAGAGAGAGAGAGAGAGAGAGAGAGAGAGAGAGAGAGAGAGAGAGAGAGAGAGGGAGAGAGAGAGAGAGAGAAGGGAGAGAGAAAAGGGGAAAAAAGAAAAAAACGGGGGGGACAAAGGACAGACAAAACAAAAACAGAGAGAGAGACAAAGACAGACAAAAAGAGAAAAAAAGAAAAAGAGGACAGACAGAAAAAAGAGAGGGAAAAAGACAGACAGACAGAGAAAAAAGAGAGAGAAAACAAAGAAAAGAAAAGAAGAAAGAAAATCGGTCAAGAGGGTGTTGGCTGGCACCCCAAGATCCCGGCCAGCGATGAAGCGGTGTCAGCAAGGAGTATATTGACAGCGAGGCAAACACTATTTTTCCACAGCTTTTTATCATCGGTGGAGGGGGGGCCCCGGGGGGGGGGGGGTGGGGGGGGGGGGGGAGGGGGGGGGGGGGGGGGTCGGGGGGGGAGGGGGGGGGTCGGGGAGGGGGGGGGGGGGGGGGGGAGGGGGGGGGGGGGGGGGAGGGGGGGGGGGGGGGGGGGGGGGGTGGGGGGGGGGAGGGGGGGGGGTCGGGGGGGGGGGGGGGGGGGGGGGAGGGGGGGGGGGAGGGGGGGGGGGGGGGGAGGGAGGGGTCGGGGAGGGAGGGGGAGGAGGAGGAGGCTGGCCCTGTGTGTTTGGTTTGTCGTATTCTTTCTCTCTTATTTCCCCAATCTCCCCTCTTTTATATTTTGCTCCTTTATCTGTTTTTTTTTTTTTTTACGTAATCTTTTGGGTTTGGATATTTGTTTTTTGTTTTTATTATCATGCTTGCTTTTTTTTTCTTTCTTTCTTTATCTTCCTCCCTTTTAAAATCTCTCTCACTGTGTCTCTGCCAATCAGTCTATCCATCTATCCATCAACGAAACAGGCATGAAGGCCAGCTATCTATCCATCTATCTATCTATCCATCTATCTATCTATCTATCGAGGTACCAACATAGCCCTATCCCCTCCAAATCATAATATAAATGATGCAATAATAAGAAAACCACAGGGAAAATTCGGGGTGGGAACGAACAGTTCAACTACCCAATCACCCAACCACCCAAACACAGAACTACCCAATCACCCAATCACTCACTTACCCAATCACCGAACCACCAATTCATTCAACCACCCAATCGCTCAACCATCCAATTACCAAACCAGCCAACCAGCCAAACTACCCAACCACCCAGCCACCTAACCACCCAATCACCCAACCACCTAATCACCCAACCAGCCAACCAGCCAAACTACCCAACCACCCAATCATCCAGCCATCCATTCATCCAATCACCTAACCATCCAATCACCGAACCACCGAACCACCCAACCACCGAACCCCCCAATCACCCAATCACCCAACAGCCGAACCACCCAACCACCGAACCACCCAAACAATGTGGACGACGAGGGCGTCATCCTCAGTCAAGGTAGTTTAATGGCGAAAGACAAGGTCGTGAAGGCCATCAAGAGGCGGGAACAGCGGGGCTTAAGGTTTAGGGGCGGGGAGCGGCGGGGAGGGGGGGGGGAGAGGGGGAAGGTTTTAAGGTTTGGGGGCGGGGGGGGGGGGGAAGAGGGGGAAGGTTTTAAAGTAGGGAGGGGGGTTTAAAGGGGTTTTAGGGGCGGGGAGGGGGGGGGGGGGGTTTTTAAAAGGGTTTTAGGGGGGGGAGGGGGGGAGGGGGGGGGGGGGGAATTTTTAAGGGGGGGGGGGTTTAAAGGGGTTGGGGGGGGGGGGGAAGTTTTTTAAAAGGTAGGGAGAGGGGGAGGTTTTAAGGTGGGGAGGAGGGGAAAGGGGAGGGGGGGGAAGAGGGGGGGAGGGGGAGGGGGAGGTTTTAAGGTAGGGGGGGGGGTTTTAAAGGGTTTAGGGGGGGGGGGGGGGGGAGGGGGAAGGTTTTAAGGTTTAGGGGGGGGGAGGGCGGGGGGGGGGGGAAAATTTTAAGGAAAGGGGGGGGGGG
>NC_091565.1:2192280-2204109 GCF_042767895.1 Penaeus vannamei | reverse complement strand
CCCCTTTTCTCCCTCCCTCCCATCCTCTCGCCCTCCCCTTCTCCCTCCCTCCTCCCTTCTTCTGGTATTCCCTTCTCCCTCCCTCCCTTCTTCTGATATTCCCTTCTCCCTCCCTCCCTCTTCTCTCATTGAAAACCCCTTGGTATCCCCCTTCTCCCTCCCTCCCTTCTTATGGTATCCCCCTTCTCCCTCTCTCCGTTCCTCTCGCCTTCCCTTCTCCCTCCCTCCGTTCCTTCTGGTATCCCCTTCCTCCCTTCTTCCTCTCCCCTCCCTCCTCCTAAACCATCCTTCCCTACTTCCCCTCTCTCTCGCCTATCTCTTACCCTCTCCCCCCTCCCTCTCTCCCTACGTCTTCGCCATCTATATCCTTCCCTCCCTCTCCCTATTCCTTACTTACCCTCTCTCCTCCTCCATCTCCTCTACGCCTTCTGCCTTCCCTCTCCTCTCCTTCCCCTTCCTTTCCTTCCTGAGCCCCTACCCTACCCCTCCTTCCTCTCTCTCTACCCTCCCACCCTCTCTACTCTCTCCCTTTCCCTCGTTAACCCCAAGGGTCAAGATCTCCCCTTACATGGACTCAGGTGGCTGCTCACCAACCCCTCCCCTCCCTCCCTCCCCCACCCCCCTGCCCAGAGCCATACTCCCCATGTAAGGAGCCTGGACCACTCATCATGTCCACGAGCACCGCCATATAACTACCTTCTCTCTTTTCCCCCCCACCTCCTTCCTGCCTCCTGCCACCCCTCTCTCCTCCTCGCCTCCCCCGCTCATCTCCACTGCTGACCCTCTTCTCCCCCCTCCCACCCTACCCACCCCCGTTCCTTCTCCCTCCCCTCCCCCTCTCCCCTCCTGCCCCCTCCCCTCTCTCCTCCTGGCCCCCACTCCCTCCCCCTCTATCCCTCTCCTCCCCTTTCCCTCCCCTCTCCCCGTCCCACCCACTACAGATTCGCCACACCCACTATTGTCCAGCTGTTTGTTATGGTTCAGTGGGGTTGGGTTGTGTGTGTGTATGTGCGCGCGCGCGTTATCTCTCTCTCTCTCTCCCTCCCTTTCCCTCTCCCTCTCCCTTTCCCTCTCTCTCTCTCTCTCTCTCTCTCTCTCTCTCTCTCTCTCCCCTCCCTCCCTCTCCCTCCTCCCTCCCTCCTCCTTCCTTCCTTCCATACTTCCCTCCCTCCCTCCCTCCCCCCCCCTCCCTTCCCTCTCCCTCCTCCTCCTTTCCCCCCTCCCCCCTCCCTCCCTCCCTCCCTCTTTCTCTCTCCCGTTGCGTTTTTATTATCTCTGCTATGTGTTCAGTGTTTGTGCATCCCCACTTCCGCGTCTGTGCTTGCAAGGAATCTGCAGATCACTCCCCAACAAAGACGGGGATGTAGAGCAGAGAGGCGACTAGTGCGTGCGTGCGCGCGTGCGTGTGTGTATGCGTGTGCCTCCCTGCCCGTGTAAGAGTGTGTCCACAACCATCGAGGGTGTGGGCGGGGCGGGGACACGGGGGGGGGGGGGGGGGAAAGGGGGGAAGGGGGTTGAGGCGGACACAATGTCTCCCTCGTCACCCTCATCACCACCCTCACAGCGCGCGTCCTGCCCGTCGCTCCGTCCTCACACTTCATCACCCCAATAAAGGGTCCTCTCCAAGTGGTAATGAGAAATTGATGGACATGTTTGCGGAGGCGACAACTGACGGATCATCTCCTTGCTTGGTGTCGCTCCGACGTCGCGCTCGTGGCGAATTGACTGGTCAAGCGACACGTGGCAACTCGCGGGCAGAGCCGGTAATGAGGCCCTGATTGATGTATGGATATAAATATATATATATATATATATATATATATATATATATATATATATATATATATATATATGCGTGTGTGTGTGTGTGTGTGTGTGTGTGTGTGTGTGTGTGTGTGTGTGTGTGTGTGTGTGTGTGTGTGTGTGTGTGTGTGTGTGTGTGTGCATACACATGTGTATGTATATAAACATATATATGTAAATATATATATATATATTTGTGTGCATATATGCATACATATATAACATATATATATATATATATATATATATATAATATATATATATATATATATATATATATATATATCTTTACTAATGCAAAAATAAATACTCTAAAAAAACTCATAAATTAAAAAACAAAATACATCAAAGAAATAAACATAAGAGCCTTAGAATAAGCAAAGAAGAAGAAGAAGAAGAAGAAGAAGAAGAAGAAGAAGAAGAAGAAGAAGAAGAAGACGACAAAAAGAAGACAAAAGCAATCCTTCATCACCCAAGGCTTACCTGTCATATATGCATCTTCATTTGCTACCATCACTAAGGTAGCTCAACCTGGCGAGCACTTGCAAGCTGGAGGTCATTGGCAATAAATTCCTCTTGTTTTCTTCCTCTTATAAATCACAGCCACTACAAAGGTTTCGAGGAGTCAAGTCGTGTTCTGATCCTCTTTTGTTTTGTTTTTGTTGTTTTTCTGTCGTCTATGATCCTTTATATATCATCATTAGATCTCACTCCCTTTGTTTTATCACTCGTTTCTTTTTCCTTTAGTCATGCTATCGTATCTTATCTATCTTTGGTCTCCTTTTGTGCTATATGTTTTTCTATATTACTATTTCTGTGGAGGATATAAACCTATTAACAAGAGTATAAGTGACATAACGCAGGTTTTGTTTCCCGCGCCGCCGCTGAGCACGACAAAAAAGCGCGCGAAACAGACCCATCCGCGCCTTTATCAACGTCGCATAAATAAGATTGCGACGCTGCATGCCACGCTTTCCCGGACTGGCGGCAGGCGAGAGAGGGAACTTCTGCCGCGAAAAGGTGCAATTTAGAGGTAGAAAAATGGCGCCGCCGGACGAAATATATGGCCCCCGGAGCCTCTGTTTGCCGACATGACCGACGGCGGCGCTACGGTGTCTGCTCACGCCATTTGCTTGTACTTGGGACGGGCGAGCTTGTTCGGGCGGGAAACTTAAGCTGTGATTTCCGCGCTAAGGTGTATTTTACGCGGCAGGCGAGCAAATAGACGAGTGAGCTATTGGCTTCAAAGGAGTTTTTGATGTGGATATACGGCGGTGTTGCGCTGTGTTATCTCTCTCCTTTTTTTCTTTTTGTGTGTGCTTTGATTTCGTTGGATAGTTTCCCCTTTCTCTCTCTTTCTCTTTATTTCTTTTTTCTCTTTATTTCTTTTTTCTCTTTATTTCTTTTTTCTCTTTATCTCTCTCTCTCTCTCTCTCTCTCTCTCTCTCTCTCTCTCTCGCTGTCTCTCTCTCTCTCTCTTTCTCTCTTTCTCTCTTTCTCTCTCTCTCTTTTTCACTTTCACTTTCAAGTCTACTCTTACCCTTATTCTTACTCTTAATTTCCCCTCTCCCTCTTCCCCCTCTCTCTCCTCCCTCCTTCCTTCCTCCTTTTCCTTCCCCACTCCTAACCTCCCTCCCCTCACCCCCCTACCCCCACCCCACCCCCCGTCCCCCACCCCCACCCCCCATCCCAGCGAATCAATCACCGCCCAAGACACTGTATTCCAACACACAGCCGCCAACTTAGCACCTTCTTCCCCCGGCTGAACAAACACACACGACTCGGGATCCGCGAAGGCCCGTGATCCCTTGCTCGCTACTCTAAATAAGCGTCGCCCCTTCTCTACACACGCGCGCGCACGCATACACGGGTGCACACGCATTCAGGAGGGATGCGGGGGATACGGACATAAAGACACACGCGGGTGCACATGTATACACACGCGCATAAGGATGTGCGCAGATTAAAGTTTCACATGAATGCGCATTTAAACGCACACACGGGTCGAAGAACACGAAATTCGCACGCGGATGCACACATACGCACACACACACACACACACACACACACACACACACACACACACACACACACACACACACACGCGCACACACGCACGCACTTCCATACACATCATAAAACATACGGATACACACCATCATTCGCAGAAACACAAACATACATAAAACAAAAACAAAACAAAACAAAAAACAAACAAAAACACACACAAAAAAACCTTCTTTCCTGACCTTTGACCGCAAAACCACTTCTCTAACCCCCCTCCCCCCCCCCCCCCCGCCCCCCCCCCCCCCCCAAACAACAACAAAAGACCTGATTTTAAATAAATTTCCCCCCAAAACAAACACACGAAAAAACACTTCCACAATAAAAGAAAAGTGAGACGATTTTAAATATACTTTCCAAAGGACCCGAGTTTCAGCAGAAGGCTTTTCAACTGTATTCGCGTGTGTGTGCGTGTGTACGTGTGTACGTGTGTGTGTGTGTGTGTGTGTGTGTGTGTGTGTGTGTGTGTGTGTGTGTTCGCGAACCCGCGCACGTATATGTGTTTGTATGTGTCTGTATATGTACGTACATACGTGTGCGCATTTATATGTACATGCCTATACGTACGGGTGTGTATGCGCAAGGTCTATACAAGTACACAGACCTTGTGTATACGTACGTGCGTGTGCGTACGCGCGTGAGCACCTCTCCCCGAGAATATAAACAAACACGGGAAATTTACCCGAACTGCACGAAGGCCTAACAAGAAGCTTCTCGCAGCCAGCCATCGCTTCATTACGTGCCTATTGTCCCTCTGGCAAAGACTACGAGGCGTCTCCGTGGGATTATTGATAGCATTAATATCATTATAATCATAATCATGATAATTAACAACAATGTTGATGCACCATTGTTAATATTATTATCCTTATTATCATTAGTCTTTTCTTCTTATTATTCTCTTAATAATTATTGTCATTCTCATCATCTTCATTACTATTATTATTTTATCATCATTTTATCATCACTCTTGTTTCTCCTTTTTCTTTTCCCTTTTTCTATTATTGTTTTCTTTGTTATCATACCTATCATTACTATTGCTAGTATCATCAATATTATCACTATCGTCATCGTTATCATTATTATTTTTACTATATCATCATTGTTATTATCATCATTGTTATCCTATTCATTTATCATTATTTTTGTTGTTGTCATTATCATCATAATCATTATCATTCTAATCACCATTATGATAATTCTTTTTTGTGTTATCACATTTTTACTATCATTGTTCTCTTTATTATTATCATTACTTTCATCCTCATAATTATTGTTATCGTTGATAATGTAATCATTATTATCGCTACTATGATTTCATTACAATTACGATTACTATTATTACTATCATTACTATTACTATCATTACCATCACTATCACTATCATTATTTTTTTTACAATGATCATTATCAGTAAAATAATCATTATCGTTACTTTCATTATTGCCAATATCATCATTATTATTATTACTATCATCGTTATTATTATTATTACCATTATTATTACTATCACTGTCATCACTGTCTTTATTAATATCATTAACATTATCATTATTACTGCTGTTGTTATCATTATCATAATCATTATCATTACTATCACTACTCTTATCATTATCCTCGTTATCGCTATCAATATGTTACTAATATAATAATAATAATAATGATAATAATAATAATAATAGTAATAATAATAATAATAATAATAATAATAACAATAATGATAATGATGATATTAACAATAATAATAATACTACCAATAAGAATAATGATCACTTATAATTAATAATAATAACATTAATAATAATAATAATAATAATAATAATAATTATTATTATTATTATTATTATTATTATTATTATAATGATAATGATAACAATAAAAAATAATAAAAATTATAATAATGATAATAATAACAATAAAAAATAATAAAGATAATAATAAGAAACAACAAAAACAACAACAACAATAATAATAATAATAATAATAATAATAATAATAATAATAACAATAATAATAATGATAATGATAACAATAATAATAATGATAATGATAATAATAATAACAAAAAAAAATAATAACAAAAGATAAATTAATATTAATTATCATTAATATTATCATCATAAGTACAATCATAATTATGGTTATGATGATAATAATAATAATATTAATAACAATAGTAATAATAAAAAAAAATAATAATAATAACAATAATAATAATAATAATAATATGATAATAATATGATAATAACAATAATAATAATAACAAACATTAATATTAATAAAAACAATAATAATAATAATTATTATAATAATGATAATGATATTAATAATGAAAATAATAATAATAATAATAATAATAACAATAATAATAATAATAATAATAATAATAATAATAATAATAATAATAATAATAATAATAATAATAATAATAATAATAATAATAACAATAAAAATAATAATAACACCAATAATAATAATATGATAATAACAATAATAATAATAATAAATATTAATAATAACAATAACAATAATGGTAATATTAATAATATCATAATGCTGATAATAATAATAATAACAATAATAATAATAATAATAATAATAATAATAATAATAATAATAATAATAATAATAATAATAACGACAACAACAATAATGATAATAACAATAATAATAATCCCAATAATAACAATAATCATTATCATCTATATTACTGCTATCATTATTATCATTATCATTATTACGATTAATATTAGACTAATCATTATTATTACGACCATCATTGTTATCACCACTATCATCATCACAATTATTAAAAAAAAAATATTATCATTATCATAATCATCATTATCATAATAATTATTGTTATCATTATCGTCATCATCATAGCCTTAATCATTATCATGATCATTACCACCAACCTCATCATTATCATTTCAACAAAAACTATTACTATCGCTATCTATAAACGATAATGATAACGCGCGAATGCAGTTGAAATATCTTTTTCTGTAATCTATTTCACTGCTAATAATTATTCTGTTCTTCTAATAGTCTCATCTTCATTAGCCTGATCATTATGAAAACCATAAGTGCACCCCATAATCATGTTCAGAAACATTAACATTATTGCCTCTATGATCGTAATTATCTGCATGAACGTCATTATTAGACTAATTATCTTTAGCCTCATTATAATCTACCAATATCACTATTACCATTTCAATCATAATTACCATCCTCATTATCGTCGTAACCCAGAATAATCGCTCTCTAACTAATTATAAAAACCGCGTCAACAAGTCCTTTTTTCTTTACTCTCTCTCTCCTCTTTCTTTCTCCTTATTTTCCCCTCTCTCTCTATTCTTGTTGCATTCTCTGTCTCTCTCTCTGTTTCTCTCTCTCTCTCTCTGTCTGTTTTTCTCTCTCTCTCTCTGTTTCTCTGTTTCTCTCTCTCTCTCTCTCTCTCTCTCTCTCTCTCTCTCTCTCTCTCTCTCTCTCTCTCTCTCTATCTCTCTCTCTCTCTCTCTATTTCTTTCTCTCACTCTCTATATTTCTCTTTCTCTCTCCCTCTCTCCTCCCTCACATCGCTCTCGCTACCCCACTTCTTTCCTTCTTTCTTTCTCTCTTTCTCACTCTCTCTCTCTCTCTTTCTCTCTCTCTCTCCCTCTCTCTCTCTCTCTCTCTCTCTCACTCTCTCTCTCTCTTTCTCTCTTCTTCCCTCCCCCTCTCCTTCTCCCTCCCTCTCCCTCTCCCTCCCTCCCTCCCTCCCTCTCCCCCTCCCCTTACCCCTCCCCTCCCCCCTCCTCCCTCTCTCTCCCTCTCCCTCCCTCTCTTCAGAAGAGGAGAGGAAGAAATTATTCTTTTAAACTTCCTGGAAGTTAATCGACTGACCTTGCGCGGTGGACAAACTTAAGGAATAAATATGCAATCATCATTAAAGACATCGTTAATTTAAAATAGCAGAAGCCGAAAAAGAAAAAGAAAAAGTTTAAAAAGTAAAATAATAACAATAATGATGATAGTAATAATGATAAAATAAAAATAATTAAATAAATAAACAGAGATAAAAATAATGAAAAACGTAATAATCACAAGAGACGTCGCTAATACGAAATGGAATATACCGCAAAAGCCAGCAAAATAAGAAGAAAAAAAACAAAAGTAAAATAACAATAACAATAATTATACCAACAACAACAACACGAGAGAAAAAGGGAAAAAAAAATCCACAAAGACATCCTAAATATCAAATACAAGAAACCGCAAAAACCAACAACACAGAGAGAAAAAAAAAAATCAAAGTCAACCTTCTACCCCCTCCCCCTCCCCCCCCTCCTTCCAAAACAGAAAAAAAAGAAAAAAAGAAAAAAAAAAAGAAAAAGAAGTCACAGAAGCATTCTTCCGTGAGAGAGGTCGACAGACAGGTCCTTGAGCTTTTAATTTCTATTTTCACCTTAAGAGATCTTGGTCTTACGTCATAATTGATCATGATGTTTTTTTTTTTTTTTTTTTTTTGGGGGGGGGGGTGACACAACGGCTCTGATGGAGTGTTCATTCGTCCTGACTTTCCCCTTCTCCTTTTCCCTTTCTTCTCTGTCTCTTCCTCCTCCTCTTCTTTGTTTAATCGTCTATTCTCTTTTCCTTCTTCTCCTCCTTCTTTGTCTTTGTCTCCCTCTCCTTCTCTTTCTTCTCCCCCCCTCCCCTCAACCACTTCTTCTTCTCCTTCCTCTTCTTCTTTGTTTAATCGTCTATTCTCTTTTCCTTCATCTCCTCCTTCTTTGTCTTTGTCTCCCTCTCCTTCTCTTTCTTCTCCCCCTCCCTCAACCACTTCTTCTCTTTTCTCCCCTTCCCTTTCGTCTATCAACACCACCACCACAACCTCTTCCTCCTCCTCTTCCTCCACCACCATCACCTCCTCTTCCTTCTTCTCTCTTTCCTTATTCCCTCCTTTCCCTCCTCTTCCTCCTCCCCCACCCCTGCCCCTCATCTTCCACCACCACCACCTCATCCTGCTCCTCCTCCTCCTCCTCCTCCTCCTTCTTCACCTTTTCCTTCTTCACTTCTTCCCCTCCTTCTCCTATTTCCAAGGACACCAAAGTCCGACGTGACGACAGGGAAAAAAAGAAGAGAAAAGGAGAGACAGAGAGCTATTAAAGAAAATGAAAGAAAGAGACAGAAAAAACAAAAGAAAAGAACAAGAGAGAAACCAACGACATAAGAAGAAAAATAAGAAGATGAGGCTTAATAAGAAGAAAAGAAAAAAACAATAGAAAAATCACACCAGAATGAAACCAAAGAGAACGAAAAAGACTTGAAGAAAAAAAAACAGAACATTTTCGTATCCTACCCTTGAGAATGATTCCCCCCTCCCCCCCACCCCACCCCCCCTGTGCGCCTCTCCCTGTGGTCCTGTGGTCGAACCGGCGCGAGGTTCGACTCCCTTCTTTCATCTCCCTTTCATTGAAACCCAAAACAACTGCTTCTTTCAAGAGTTATCGCCCTGTATCCTTACCTCCCTCTCTTCTCCTCTTCCCCTCTCTCCTCTCTCCCTCTCTCCCTCTCCCTCCTGCTGTTCTTGTACCCTCTTCCTTCTCTCCCTCCTCCCTCCTCCCCCCCCTACTCGTTCTCTATCGTGTGGGTGTGTTTTAACATTTTTTTTACCCCTCGTGCCCAATCTCCTTTCATTTTTTCTTTCTTTCTTTCTTTTTTCGTTTTTTTTTTGTTGTCTTGTTTTTGAGTCTCTGGTTTCGCACTTTCCGCCTCTTATCCATTCTCAGTTTTTTCTTTACATTTTTTTTCACGATTTTTTTTTCGTACTTTTTTTCTAGCTCTCGGTAACAGTTGATTTTCTTCCTCTCACTCTCTACGCCCCTTTCTCTCTCTCTCTCTCTCCCTCTCCCTTCCTCTCTCTACGTCTCTCTCTCTCTCTTTCTCTCCCTACGTCTCTCTCTCTCTCTTTCTCACTCTACGTCCATCTCTTTCTCTTTCTACGTCTCTATCTCTCTCCCTCTCTCCACGTCTCTATCTCTCTCTCTCTCTCTCTCTACGTCTCTATCTCTCCCTCTCTCCACGTCTCTATCTCTCTCTCTCTCTCTACGTCTCTATCTCTCCCTCTCTCCACGTCTCTATCTCTCTCTCTCTCTCTCTCTACGTCTCTATCTCTCTCCCTCTCTCCACGTCTCTATATCTCTCTCTCTCTCTCTCTCTCTCTACGTCTCTATCTCTCCCTCTCTCCACGTCTCTCTCTCTCTTTCTCGCTCTACGTCTATCTCTTTCTCTTTCTACGTCTCTATCTCTCTCCCTCTCTCCACGTCTCTCTCTCTCTCTACGTCTCTATCTCTCCCTCTCTCCACGTCTCTCTCTCTCTCTCTCTCTCTCTCTCTCTCTCTCTCTCTCTCTCTCTCTCTCTCTCTCTGTCTCTCTCTCTCTCTCTCTCTCTCTACGTCTCTATCTCTCCCTCTCTCCACGTCTCTCTCTCTCCCTCTCTCCACGTCTCTCTCTCTCTCTCTCTCTCTCTCTCTCTCTCTCTCTCTCTCTCTCTCTCTCTCGTCTCTATCTCTCTCTCTCTCTCTACGTCTCTATCTCTCCCTCCCTCCCTCCTCTCTCTCTCTCTCTCTCTCTCTCTCTCTCTCTCTCTCTCTCTCTCTCTCTCTCTCTCTCTCTCTCTACGTCTCTATCTCTCCCTCTCTCCACGTCTCTCTCTCTCTCTCTCACTATTTTTTACACATGGGTACTCAATTTATATCGTTCTATTTCTCTTATCTCCCCTCCTTTACCTCTCTCTCTATTCCATATCCCTCTTTCGCTTACTCCAAAAAACAAAACAAAAACAAAAACAAAAAACAAAAAACATATATATGATAATCTATGAACACATCAAAAAAAGCAAATAACATATATTCTATGTCTTTACATCTGACATATCACTCACAAGCTTCACTTACGGAAAAATAAACGTTCCGTGAAAATACACATATATATTTATCGATACTTACCAAGAAATAAATAAATAAAAAATCCGTTCGTTATAAGCACAGTTTCTGAGAATATTATTTTCTTTTCGGTTCAGAACACAAGTTCCACCGCGACGAGAGAAAAGCACTAAAAATATCAAGAAATGATTTATTAGCAAATGACGGGAGAATTAAAAGCGTAATTTCAAAAGTATGAAATGAGTTCGAATCACATTTTTTGTTTTGTTCCATGTTTGTTTACATCTTTGCAAACCGATCCATCGCGCTCTCTCTCTCTCTCTCTTTCGCTAAGTACAAAACACAGTCAAGTTCTCCATTTTCTCACTCGCCTTCGCTTTCCGTCCCCATCACGTAAGCGCCGAAACGAAACCGCCGTTACGAAACAACCTTCACAACGTAAAAAATGTTACGCGTTTAAACCGAAGAGTTTCACAAAATCCCTTCGCACTGCACACACACACACAGCGTAACCGTCCCCCTCACCAGAGCGGGAGCAGAGCGCGGCGACACCACCCCTACCACGGTCAAGACAGCACTGAAGAAGCGAACAACAAGAACGACCTCCAACACCCAGCCGACCCTCTGTAGCATCGACAGTCCGGATAATTGCATAATGAACACGCTCCTCCACCCTCGGCGATCACGGCCTGTTATCTCACTCGTTTAATACCGCTTAATCGGGCAATGAGCGTGCGATCGGTCCTCCACGCTATCGGGAATTGGTTGCCACTTCCGGTTAGGAGAAAAGGTCAACGAGAGGTTTTTAAAAGCGAGTTGAGATAGAAGTTCCCAGCGCGCGCCGCCGGGAACTTCACATTAAGAGGTATGGGCTCGCTCAGGGGCGGCGAGGGGAGGCGCGGGGGAGTGGGAGGGGGGAGGGCCGGGAGGGGGGGAGGAGGGACGGAGGGGAGAGAAAGAGGGGACGTGACGGGACGGGAAAGGAATTGACACAGTGAGGGGAGAGAGAGAGAGCATAGGGGCAGGGAGA
>NC_091565.1:2179780-2187280 GCF_042767895.1 Penaeus vannamei | reverse complement strand
CTGCCATTATAAATCATTACTATTATTAATATAACGATTAAGAACACGATCATTTTACTATTACTATTAATATTACTAACATTTCTATCATTATTATCATTATCCAGAATATCATTATTATTATTATCCAGAATATCATTATTATTACTATCATAATCAATCATTATCATTATCATCTTCAGTATCATCATTATTAATCATTATCATTATTAGCATTATTATTATTGTCATTACCATCTTCACCTTCATCATTTGCCGCTATCCTTTTACTAGTTCCTATTCCTAATTCCTTCTTTCTCTATTCATTCCTTCGTATCTCTTCATTCATATATTTTCCCCAATTCTTATACATTCTTCTATGCCTACTCTCCCCTTTCTTTCATATTAACATTTCGTAAACCTAATTTATCTTCCTCTACCTCTTACTCCCTCCTTTATTTCTCCACCTCCTTCTCCTCTTCCTCTTTCCCCTCCATTTCTTGTTCTTAGTCCTACACCTCCTCTTCTCCCTCCTCCCCTCCTTCTATTCTTGTTCCTAGTCCCCTTCCTCTTTTCTTTTCTTCCTCTCTTCCTACATCTATTCCTGCTGTCCATAGTCCTCTTTGTCCTCCACTCTTCCTCTTTCTCTCCCTACGTCTCCTCTTTCTGTCCCTCTTACCCCTTCTCTATTTTCTCATCCATCTTTTCCTCCACTTTCTAACTTTCCTCATTCTCCTCCTCACTTCTCCTTCATCCCTTCCTCTCTTTCTTCGTTCTCCTACAATTGTCTCTTGTCCTCCTCTCCTCTTTCTCCTCATATGTCTTCTCTATTCCTCTTTCTTTTCTGCCTGTCTCTAGTCCTCCTCCTATATCTTCTCCTCTTCCTCCTCCTCACCCCTCTTCTTTATCCTCTTATATCTCCCCCTCTTTCCCTCTTTCTTCCCTATTTGCGTCTGGTCCTCCTCCTGTACTTTTTCCTCCTCCCTCCTCTTCTCTCTCCTCCTACGTCTCCTCCTCTAGTTCCTATTCCTCTCCTCGTACTACCCTCCCCCCCCTCCCCTCCCTCCCCATGTACTTCGGGTCCTACACAACATTTTTATAAGCATTACACAATCTCACACGCCTTGAAACCCATCACAGAAAACACCCATCACCATAAAAACACGAAAATACACACACACGCACACACACATACACACACACACACACACTCACACATACACACAGACAGACACACACAGATTCAACTCAACTCAAGCTTCGCAATGCAGAGCCATAAAAGCTTCCATTTTTCTTCTTTTCGTTTCTCTGTCTGTCTCCGTCTGTCTCTCTCTCTCTTACTCCCCCCCTCTCTCTCTGTCTCTGTCTGTCTCTCTTTCTCTTACTCTCTCTCTTTATATATTTTTTTCACTTTCACTTTCAATTCTACTCTTACTATTACTTTTAATTTCCCTCTCTCTCTCTCCCTCTTCCCCCTCTCTCTCCTCCTGTCTGTCTGTCTGTCTCTCTCTCTTCCTCTTTCTCTCTCTCTCTCTCTCATTCTCTCTCTCTCTCTCTCTCTCTCTCTCTCTCTCTCTCTCTCTCTCTCTCTCTCTCTCTCTCTCTCTCCCTCTCCCTCTCTCTCTCTCTCCCTCCCTCTCCCTCTCTCTCTTCCTGAGGCCATTTCTACCTGGACACTGACATTTCTTAAAAACGCGATCATATTGGAAGTATTCTCACGACTGCATACGAGAGCAGCTTAAGCACGAGAGTCCTGCACGAATATGAATGTTGCAACAGAATCAGGCTCGCTACTCTCCTCCGCCGCCGCCGCCGCCGCTACCACCCGATCTGTAAAGAGCCGCTGCTGGAACATGCATGTGTATATCACGTGTATACATGGACATGCACGCAAATACAGATATTTCTTTATTTCTTATACGATTCTAGGATGTGTGTAGTTCTCGTGAGGGTTTGCACGTTCGGAAGTTCTGCGACGGAAGCCCCCTCTTATCACACTCACTGCAGGCGAATGAGGCCTATTAAGGTCACCTCAACCGTTTCCTCTCATTTAGGCCTATCGCCAGCCTCTTCTTCCTGCGCGTATCGCTCTAACACAGTTCTAACACGGCACAACACACTCCCCTCCTTTTCCCCCTCTCTCCCCTCCCCCCCCCTTCCTTCTCCCCCACCCATTAGGAAATATTAAAAAAAAAGGACACAAACCCACTCACAAACACTATAATCTCCACCCGCCCCCCCTCCAAAGAATCCACCCCATCTACCTCCCCTCCCTCACCCCCAGCCGAACAGAACAACCCACCCACGAAACCCCCCCCTCAAAAAAAAAAAAACCACCACGAACCGCCCCCCTCATAAAAAAACGCCCACAAACCGCCCCCTCAAAAAAAAAAAAAAAAAAAAAACGCCCACGAACCGCCCACCTGACACAAACACCACGCAAGGAACACTGCCACAACTGACCCCCTCTCAACGGAACCGATGGCCGCCCTCGCTTCGGTTCTGAGGTCGAGAACTGTCCTTATTATCTGACTTCCGTTGACGCCCCTGCGATTGTACGTACAAGGGGGGCGTGAACGGCGAGGACGCGGAGGGAAGGGAGGGAGGGGAGGGAAGGAGGGAGGGGAGGGAGATGAGGTGAGGGGAGATGAGGTGAGGGGAGCGAAGGGAGGGAGGGAAGGGAGATGAGGGTAGGGAGGTGAAGGGAAGGGAGGGAGGGAAAGGGAGGGGAGGAGAGGGAGAGAAGGTAGGAGGTGGGAAGAAAGGGAGGGATGGAAAGGAAAGGGTGGGGAGGGAGGAGGAAGGGAGGAGAGAGGTAATTCAGATTCAGAAGGCGGGTAGGAAAGGGATGGTGGAGGGAAGGGAGGGAGGGAGGAAAAGAGATGGAAGGAGGGAAAGGGATGGGAAGGAAGGGAGGGAAGGAGGGAAGGAGAGAAAGAGGTGGGAAGGGGAAGGGAAGGAAGAGAAGAGCGAGAGGGGAGAGGGAAGGGTTGGCAAAGAGGGCGGGATGGAGAAGAAAATATGGAGCAAATGAAGGGAGTAAGGAAGAAGGGAAGAAAGGGAGAGAATAGACAAAAGGAGGGAAGGTATTGGTTGATGGGAAAGGGAGACAGTAGGGAAGGGAGGAAGGTAGGAGATGGAGGGAAAGAGAGGGAGAAGGGACCGAAAGGAGGAATAAGGAACACGTAAGCTGGGCAAGGTTGCTGGGGAGATGGGGAGGCGAGGGAGACAAGAAGGGAGAGAGGGAGATGGGGAAGTGGGGGAGGCAGGAGGACAGGGGGAGAGGGAGAAGGGGAGGCGAGGGAGACAAAGGAGAAGGGGGGAGAGGGAGATGGGGGAAGAGGGGAGACGGGGAGGACAGGGGGAGAGGGAGATGGGGAGGAGGGGAGATGGGGAGGGAGCGGAGGCACGGTCCAGTGCGAGTGCAGGTCAAGAGGAGGTGTTTTGGGGAGGTTGAACGGAAGGAAAAGTTAAAGGAGGGGAGGACGAGAGGCAAGAGGAGGGAGGGTAGTGGAGGAGGAGGAGGATAAGGAGGAGGAGGAGGGAGGAGGAGGAGGAGGAGAAGGAGGAGGAGAAAAAAAGAGAGGATGAGGAGGATGAGAAGGAGGATGAGAAAGAAGAGGGAGGAGGAGGAGGAGAAGGAGGAGGAGGAGGAGGATTGGGATTAGGAGGAGGAGGGAGGAGGGAGGAGGAGGAGGGAAAGGGGAACAAGAGAAAGAGGATTAAAGAGATGAGAGGAGGAAGAAAACGGAGGACACTGAAAGGAGGAAGAGGAGCAGGAGGAGGAAGAAAGAGAGGAGAACAGGAGATGAAGCAAGTAGTTATGAAATGTAAAATGCGGATTAGAAAAGAGAAAAAGGAGGAAAAAAGAAAAGAAAAGGATGATAAAGAATGGATACATATTCACAAAGGAGAACCACATACACACACATACATATATATATGTGTGTGTGTGTGTGTGTGTGTGTGTGTGTGTGTGTGTGTGTGTGTGTGTGTGTGTGTGTGTGTGTCTCTCTCTCTCTCTCTCGCTCTCTCTCTCTCTCTCTCTCTCTCTCTCTCTCTCTCTCTCTCTCTCTCTCTCTCTCTCTCTCTCTCTCTCTCTCTCTCTCTCTCTCTCTCTCTCTCTCAGGAAGAGAGGGAGAAAAACAAGAAAAGAGAAGAAAAGAGGAAGAAGAGGAGAGAAGAAGAGGGACGGAGAGAGGACACATCCTTGATACTATCGACGACCCTATAGCAAGAGGCCAAAAGGGCGAAGTGAAACCTTCCTCGAAATTAGGGCGTAGGGAGACCGGATGAAAAATAAACAAGTGAAAAAAACAGATGATGAGAAAATAAATAAAGAGACAATAAGCAGACTTAGATAGATAATGACTAACAAATAATCAATTATAGAGAAAAATTTATATGGAAGAGTCATCTCCATATAATGTGAAACGAGTTATTTTTAAATGCATATATATATATATATAATAGTGACCCTTTTATTTCTACGCTACATGAAAGATTGAATTAATTACTTAAAACTATATTTTTAGGTCAACGCGCGAAAATAATTCCATTTTTGCAACAGTTTCATCCTTTGATTTATTCTTTCCTCTTTCTCTTTCTCTTTCACCCTTTCCTCTTTTCCTTTTTCTCTCTCCTTCCTCTTTATTTCCATTCCCCTTCCTCTGTCCTCTTTTTCCTCTCCTCCTTTCTCCTCCACTGTTTCCCCTCTTCCTCTCCTCTCTTCCCCTCCTTTCCCCTTCCTCCTTCCTCCTTTCCCATTCCCTTTCTTCCTCCATTCCTCTTCCTCTTCCTCTCCTCTCCTCTCCTCCTCCCTCTCCTGTCCCCAAATGCTCCCTCAGCCCCCTCCCTACCCCCTCTTCTTCCTTTCCCCACCCCTTCCTCCTTCCTCCTTTCCCCTTCCCTTTCTTCCTCTCCTCTCCTCTCTTTCTTCCTCTCCTTCTCCTCCCTTTCTTCCTCTCCTCTCCTCCCTTTCTTCCTCTCCCTCTCTCTCCTCTCTTCTTCCTCTCTCCTGTCCCTAAATGCTCCCTCAGCCCCCCCCCCCCATCCTCCTCCCACATCAACACAGCAAAACCAATAAACTGCCACAGGAGCCGCTCGACCCGTGTGTGTGTGTGTGTGTGTGTGTGTGTGTGTGTGTGTGTGTGTGTGTGTGTGTGTGTGTGTGTGTGTGTGTGTGTGTGTGTGTGTGTGTGTGTGTGTGTGTGTTTTCTCGCATAAGCCGTGAGTATGTGTATGTACATGTGTGTGTGTACGTCAATTGGGACGAAACATAAGGGGGAGGAATAGGAGGAAGGAGGGAAGAAGAAGAAAAAGAAGAAGGAGGAGGAGGAGGAGGAGAAGAAAAGGAAGGGCAGGAGGCTGGAGGAAGAAGGAGAGGAAAGAGGAAGAAAGAGGGAGAAGGAGAAGGAGGAAGAAGCAGAGGAAAGAGGAAGAAAGAGGGAGAGGAAAAGAAGGAAGAAGCAGAGGAAAGAGGAAGAAAGAGGGAGAGGAGAAGGAGAAGGAGGAAGAAGAAGAGGAAGAGGGAGAGGAGAAGGAGGAAGAAACACAGAAAAGAGGCAGAAAGAGTGGAGGAAGCAGAAGGAGATGGAGGAAGGAAGAAGAAGAAGAAGAAGAGGAAGAGGGAGGGAGGGAGGGGGTGGGGAGCAGAAAACAGAAAGGGCCCGGATATCAAAGGGAAGCGGTTATACGTCCGAAGCTCCACGACCGAACCCCCTTCATCGCCCCAACTCTCCCCGATCTAAAGGCAAATTGGGACGTACCCCCAACCCCCCCAACCCCCCATCCCCCCAACCCCCCACCCCCACTCTCCCCCACCCCCACACCCTACTCTTGTGAGATGCCTATGGTGTGTGCACGTGGGAGGGGGAGGGAGGGGAGGGGGGAGAGGGGGAGGGAGGGGGATAGGAGGGGAAGGAAGGGAAGAGGGATAGGAGGGGAAGAGAGGGAAATTAGTAAAAGAGGGGAAAGGAGGGGAGGGAAGAGGGAAAGAGGGTTAAAGAGGGGAGGAGGGTGAAAAGGGGTTAAAGAGGAGAGGAGGGGGAAAGGGGGTTAAAGAGGGGAGGAAGGGGAAAGGGAAGAGGGAAAGGGGGTTAAAGAGGGGGAGGAGAGGGAAAGGGAAAGGAGGCAAAAGGGGAGGGAATGAAAGAGGATAGGAAAAAAAAGGGTTATGCGGAAGAAGCGAGAGGGGGGGAAAGAATAGGTCGAAGAACTGAATACTTTAATTTTTTTTCATTTTTTTATTCATTTCTCTATTCATTATCTATCTATTCATTTATTTAGAATGCGGGAGGTGAAAAAAACGGAAGAAAGAAGTTTACAAGAATCCGTAGACAAGTTGATTTTAAACACCTATGCACGTGCTAACATCTACATCTACATATCCACAACTGTATATACCCATGTACGTATATATCCACGCACGTATACATCCACGTACGTACATACCCACCACTTGCGTTCGTGCGTACATACAATTCCTCCCCAAAGTCGGTATCTTGATTAATTTGTTGTTTACATGGCAGCAGCGACAGGGACACAGTTGCCATGTCGCCTCTTGTCTCTTCAATTCGGAACAGGCGCCCTCCCTTGGCAACAACAAAAGCCCATTCAAAGAGTCATTAGAAATACGTATTATGCTTTGTGGAATGAGGATTAATTGGCAAACTATGTTATTCGCTTGAAAGGAAAAAAACAAAAACAAAAACAATTTCTTTGTTTGCAAAATTTAACGCGTTGTTTGAAAGGGATTCGAAAACTGATTCGGAAACTGGTAAGGAAAAGAAAGAGAACACCCCCCCCCAAAAAAAAAATAATAATAATAATAAATAAATAAAAAATAGATAAATAATGAAAAAAAAAGAATAAATAATGATTAGTAGCTAAAATATAAATTTGCCAAGCTGCATAGTAGGCCTATACATCTTGGCAAATGTAATTTTTAGATACTAATTATAGATAAAACATAAACATAATCTCTCATAAAATGACCGAAAATTCCCATCTATCTCTTTATCACTCCATGAAGAATTCCCTTTTATCCTAATTGTCCTAATTCCCCCTTTTCTCATTTTTTCTCTCCCCTTCTCTTCTCTTCTCTACTCTACTCTTCTCTTCTCTTCTCTACTCTACTCTACTCTTCTCTTCTCTCTCTTTCTCTCTCTCTTACATTTTCTTTTGTTGGCTTTCTATTTTCTTCATTTCTTTTCTCTTCTCACTCTTTCTTTCTATTTTACATTTTTTCTTTCTATCCTCTCTCTTTTTTTTTCTTTTCCTTTTTTTTTTACTTTCTTCTCTCTTTTCTTTCCTACTCTCTTCCTTTTTATTTCTTTTTCTTTTTTCTTTACGCTTGTTTCTTCTTCTATTTCACCTTTCCATTCTCTCTCTCTCTCTCTCTCTCTCTCTCTCTCTCTCTCTCTCTCTCTTCTCTTTCTTTTTCTTTTTTCTTTACACTTGTTTCTTCTTCTATTTCACCTTTCCATTCTCTCTCTCTCTCTCTCTTCTCTTTCTTTTTCT
>NC_091565.1:2154780-2157280 GCF_042767895.1 Penaeus vannamei | reverse complement strand
CACAGCTTACCTACATTTTTTTTCCTTTCATTCTTACATTCCTTTTATGGCATTTTTTAAATCTTCTCTCCTCGAATTCGGAATAAGGAAAATTTAAAGAAAGAAAAGAAAAAAGTTTTTATTTCTCTCTCTCTCTCTCTCTCTCTCTCTCTCTCTCTCTCTCTCTCTCTCTCTCTCTCTCTCTCTCTCTCTCTCTCTCTCTCTCTCTCTTTCGCGAAAAGAAACTGTGGGAGAATAAATGGAAAAAAAAACGAAAGAAATGAACAAATAGAAAGGAAAAAAGGGGAAAAAATGTCATTCTTTCACTTTTTTATCTCTCTCTTTCCTCTTTCGTTTGCAATATTGCTGAAAATCATAGCCCAGGGAGGGGAGATGGAAGGAAGGGAGGTGAAGAGGAGGGAAGAGGAGGGGAGAGGAGGGGAGGAAAAGGAAGATGGAGGGGAGAGGAGGAGGGGAGGGGAAGGAAATTGGAAGGGAGAGGAGGAGGAGAGCAGGGGGAAGGAGATGGAGAGGAGAGGAGGAGAAGGAAAAGGGGGAGAGGAGAATGCTTAAAGGGGTTTATGAGAGATCTGTTTTGTAGGATTGCAGTCGCAGTTAGAAAGGAAAGTGGGGGGAGGGGAGGGGAAGAGGGAGGAGGAGCAAGGAAGAGGAGCAGAGAAAGGGAGAAGAGAAGAGGAGGGAAGACACGAGAAGGAAGGGAGTGAGGGGGAGGGAGAAAGCTGGGGAGCGGTTGGGAGAAACGGTGAATGAGGGAGAGGAAGAGGGAGGAAGGGTGAAAGGAAGAATGGGAGAGAGGAAGGAGGGGGAATAAAGAGGTACGAACAAAAAGGAGATAGGAAAAGTAAACTGAAAGGAGAAAGAACAGGAAGGATGGGGGGGGAGTAAGATCTCTCTCTCTCTCTCTCTCTCTCTCTCTCTCTCTCTCTCTCTCTCTCTCTCTCTATATATATATATATATATATATATATATATATATATATATATATATATATATATATATATATAGATAGATAGATAGATAGATAGATAGATAGATAGATAGATAGATAGATAGATAGATAGATAGATAGATAGATAGATAGAGATAGAGAGAGAGAGAGAGAGAGAGAGAGAGAGAAAGAAAGAAAGAAAGAAAGAAAGAAAGAAAGAAAGAAAGAAAGAAAGAAAGAAAGAAAGAAAGAAAGAAAGAAAGAAAGAAAGAAGGAAAAAAGGAGAAAGAGAGAGAGAGAGAGAGAGAGAGAGAGAGAGAGAGAGAGAGAGAGAGAGAGAGAGAGAGAGAGAGAGAGAGGAGAAATAAAGAAAGAAAGAAAGAAAGAGAGAAATAAAGAAAAACGAAAGAAAGCAAGTGTGGGTAAGCGTCATGAAAAAGAAATATTCATCACACATATAACGCGATGAAATAAGAATCACAACAAACCAACCAACGAGAGAGAGATCAAATCAATCATTTAACTAATTAAAGTAAATAAGAGTTCCCATCAGCTGACTTCCCCCCCCCCTCTCCCCCTCTCCCCCCCTCCCCCCTCCCCCCCCCTTGCTTCCCCTTCTCCAGTTTCGCTCGAAAGTTTGTTTGTTTAATTGCTTGTTTAACTTCCTCCTTCCTATTTCCCGTTTGCTTGCTCTGCGCATTGCTTTTCTTTTCTTTTTTTTTCTTTCTTTCTTTCTTCCTCTGTCATCTCCTTTTCACTTTTTTCTCTTATTTAGTATTATTCTTTATTTCTTCGTTGTTTTTTTTTTTTTTTTGGATTTCTTGTTTCGTGTCTCCTTCTTCTTCCTTCATCTTTTATATTCTTTATTTCTCTACGTTTGGTCTGATTTTCTTCTCTTTCTCCCTTTTTACGCAATATTCCCTTCCTTCTTCTTACCTTTTTTTCTCCTCTTCCCCGTCTTTCCTCTCTCTCTGTCTCCTCATTCTCTCTCCTCTCCTTCTCCCTCTCCCTCCTGACTCCTTCCCTCTCCCTCCTCCTCCTTCCCTTCTCTCCCTCCCTCCTATCCCTCTCCTTCCGCCTCTTTCTCCCTTCTCTCCCTCCCTCCTATCCCTCACCTTCCCTCTTCCATCTCCTTCTCTCCCTCCTTCCCTCTCCTTCTCCCTCTCCTTCTCCACTCCTTCTCCACTCATCCTAATGATAACATGCATACTGTATTCGCTGAGCAAGGTGCCATCTCACACACACATTTTCGTCTTTGATCATCTTAATCACTAGCTGGAGATATCACGCCCCTGGCACTGCTGATGGGAGTGCCAGGAGTGCCAATGCATCCGAGGTCGACCGCCATGCCCCCCCCGCCCCCCCCCATTCCACTGCCAGCCCACCCTCACCCCAGATCTCTTCTTTGCGATTTTGGGGGCGTGGGGGCGGGGGGGGGAGGAATGGGGAGGGGGGTATAGGTAGGTAGGGGTGACGGGGATGGGGGAGAAATGAGGGAGAGGAAGGATGAGGGAGAGGAGAGGGGGAGGGGTGAAGGGGAAAGGGGGGCGGGAGGATGAGGGAGAGGAGAG
>NC_091565.1:2147280-2152280 GCF_042767895.1 Penaeus vannamei | reverse complement strand
AGTATATGCATACATACATACGCACAATCTCATATAAAGCACATTGACACACACATACACACACATACACACAGACACAGACACACAGACAGACAGAAAGACAGACAAACACACACACACACAGACACACACACGCAGACACAGACACACACACACACACACACACACACACACACACACACACACACACACACTCACACGACAAGCAACCCTTACACGACTCCCCCCACCCCCCACCCCCCCAAAAAAAAAAAAAATCAAGAGCTATCATTGATGAGACCGCAAGGCATAGCTATCATTAAACAACCTAACCTAATGAACCAGATTTTTACCCACCCCCACCCCCGCCTCTCTAATTGGAGAGACCCAGGCCCCGTAATAAGGGAGGGGCAGGGGGGGGCAGAGGGGACCCAAGGGGAGGAGGAGGAGGGAGGGTAAAGGGGGAGGATGAGGAGAGACGAAGGGAGGGGAAAGAGGGGAAGGAGGAGGAGGGAGAAAGGGACGGGAAAGAGGGGGAGGAGAAGAGGGGAAAGGAGAAGTGGCGGGTAAATAAATAAATAATAATAAATATAATAGAAAAATAGTAAGATAATAATAATGAAATTAATAATAATGATAAAAATAATAACTATAACAATAATAAAGATAATAATAACAATAATGATAGTGATACTAATGATGATAAAAATAACAATAACACTGATAATAATAATAATGATAATAATAATAATAATAATAATAATAATAATAATAATAATAATAATAATAATAACATTAATAATAACAATAGATAGATAGATAGACTGACAGACAGACAGACAGACTGACAGCCAAACAGCCAGATAGACAGATAGATCAATGAACAAATTAATAAATAAGTAGGTTGGTTGGTATACGAAAGGATAGATAGGTAGATAGATAGACAGACAAAATGCTAAATAGATATGTAGACAGACAGAGAGAAATATAGATAGGAAGAAAGATAAATAGATTATTAAATATACAGATAAACAAAGAGAGAGAGACAGCGAGACAGAAAGTAAAATAAAATACAATAAAAAATAGATATATAGACAGACTGATAGATAGATACACAGGAATAAAGATGAATCGATATATATATATATATATATATATATATATATATATATATATATATATATATATATATATATATATATATATATAGATTACTAGATAAATAGAAAGAGAGAGAAAGCGAGACAGAAAGAAAAACAAAAATACAATTAAAAAGCTCTGGTAATATAATGTATTTGTCATGCTACACAAGTATTCAAATTCCTAATACCCAAAAAATGAAATACGAAACATATAATTTTTTTTTTTTTTTTGACATAGGATTATTTTCATACAAAAGGTCCAATAAATTGAAGACCACTCGAAACACGACTAAAAAAAAAAAAAATAATAATAATGTTATACAACGTCAGATCTCATAACAAGAACAAATCCATCATGACTACTCATTTCTGTTTGATATTTGTCTTTGTTTTATATTCTCTTTTTTTTTCTCTCTCTCTCTTTTCTTTCGCTCCTCAAAAGAGAGAGAAATCGAGAGAGAGAGAGAAATACTCACTTCTGTTCGATATTTGTCTTTGTTTTATATTCTCCTTTTTTCTCTCTCTCTCTCTTTTCTTTCGCTCCTCAAAAGAGAGAGAAATCGAGAGAGAGAGAGAAATACTCACTCCTGTTTGATATTTGTCTTTGTTTTATATTCTCTTTTTTTCTCTCTCTCTCTCTCTTTCGCTCCTCAAAAGAGAGAGAAATCGAGAGAGAGAGAGAAATACTCACTTCTTTTTGATATTTGTCTTTGTTTTATATTCTCTTTTTTTCTCTCTCTCTCTCTTTTCTTTCGCTCCTCAAAAGAGAGAGAAATCGAGAGAGAGAGAGAAATACTCACTCCTGTTCGATATTTGTCTCTGTTTTATATTCTCTTTTTTTCTCTCTCTCTCTTTTCTTTCGCTCCTCAAAAGAGAGAGAAATCGAGAGAGAGAGAGAAATACTCACTTCTGTTTGATATTTGTCTTTGTTTTATATTCTCTTTTTTTTTTTCTCTCTCTCTCTCTCTCTCTTTCGCTCCTCAAAAGAGAGAGAAATCGAGAGAGAGAGAGAAATACTCACTTCTGTTGGATATTTGTCTTTGTTTTATATTCTCTTTTTTTTTTCTCTCTCTCTCTTTTCTTTCGCTCCTCAAAAGAGAGAGAAATCGAGAGAGAGAGAGAAATACTCACTTCTGTTGGATATTTGTCTTTGTTTTATATTCTCTTTTTTCTCTCTCTCTCTCTCTTTTCTTTCGCTCCTCAAAAGAGAGAGAAATCGAGAGAGAGAGAGAAATACTCACTTCTGTTTGATATTTGTCTCTGTTTTATATTCTCTTTTTTTTTCTCTCTCTCTCTCTCTTTTCTTTCGCTCCTCAAAAGAGAGAGAAATCGAGAGAGAGAGAGAAATACTCACTCCTGTTTGATATTTGTCTTTGTTTTATATTCTCTTTTTTTTTCTCTCTCTTTCTCTTTTCTTTCGCTCCTCAAAAAAGAGAGAAATCGAGAGAGAGAGAGAAATACTCACTTCTGTTGGATATTTGTCTTTGTTTTATATTCTCTTTTTTTCTCTCTCTCTCTCTCTCTTTTCTTTCGCTCCTCAAAAGAGAGAGAAATCGAGAGAGAGAGAAAAATCGATATTTAATAAAGTTTCCCCTATCCATCATCTCCTTTTCGAATTTCCACGTGAAAGGTGGGCGTTTTCTTTGTCTTTTTTTTTTTCTTTTTTTTTGTAAATAAATCACTTGTCTTGTCTTGATTTTTCCTTTTTTTGAGAAAAGGATGTAATCAAATGTATACACAGACATATACACAGACATATACACAGACACACATACAGACACATACACAGACACACACACACACACACACACACACACACACACACACACACACACACACACACACACACACACACACACACACACACACACACACACACACACACACACACACACACACACACTTTCTTTCAAACGCTGTAAAGTCTCTATCGTAATTTTCGACCTTATGGCACATAATCTTCCCCCATATGGCACTATATTCCATCACGTACCCTCTTTCCTCTTTCCTCTTTCCCTCTTCCTCTCTTTCTCTCTCCTCTTCCTCCCTTCCCTATCGCTCCCACCCACTACCCCTCCTTCCCCTTGTCCTTCCTGCCCAATCCTCCTTCCCTTCCTTACCCCTTGCCCTCTCCTTCCCCTAATCCCCCCTTCCGCTAGTCGTTGCTTCCTCCCTTAATCTTGTCTCTCTCTCTCTCTCTCCTCTCCTGAGCCTCCTTCTTTCTTTCTTCATTTCTTCTTTCTCTTCCCTTTCGCTCTCCACTATCTACGTCTTTCACCCTCTCCCTACCCCCTCTAACTTTCCCTCTCTTTTCCCTCCCTCCCTCTTCTCCCTTCCCCTCTCTCTTTCTCTCTCCCTCTCCCCACCTTCTCCTCCTCTTTCCCCTTTCCCTCTCCCTCCTCTACCCCCACCCTCTCTATCCCCCTCTCTACCCCTCACCCTTTCCCCCTACCCCCTCCCATCCCCCTCTCTATCCCCCCCTCTTCCCATCCCCCACTCTCTGTCCCTCAGACCCGTCGTGTGTGCGATGTGATGAGCACAGGGTTTTATAAAGGCAAAGTGGACAACGATGCTATAAAAGTGATGGGGCGTTGCATAAGACCATCTATTCTGCGGGGAGGTTCCTTGGCTCGTGCTGACGGAGTGGAGGGGGAGGGGAGTGGAGGGAGGGGAGTGGGGAGGGAGAGGGGAGGGGAGAGGGGGAGTGAGAGAGGGGAGAGGGAGGGAGAAGGGAAGGGGAGGGAGAGGGGAAAGGAGGGGAGGGGAGGGGAGGGGGAGGGGGAAGAGAGGGGGTGGGAGGGTTGGCGTGGCTCCCTCACCCCTTTCTCTATCACTCTCTTCTGACCTTTTTCTTTCACTGTATCTTCTCTTTCTTTTCGATCTCTCTCTCTCTTCTGCTTTTTTTCTTGCTTTCCTACGTTTTTTTATTTTAATTCTCTCTTTCCTTCCTATTCCTATTCTATTTTTCTCCACTTCTTCTCGTAATCTGCCTATCCTCATTCTCCCTTCTCACATTCTGCCTCTCCTTTCCTCTACTTTTTATCGTCTATATCACCTCTTTTCCGCATTTTCTCCACCCCCTTCCTTCTTCTCTGTCTCTCTCCCTCTCCCTCCTCTTAAATCCACCTGGTTAAACACCCTTCACCCTTTCCCTTGCACGATTTTATCACTCTTTCGGTCTCTCTCCTCCTTCGGTTCTTGCAAGTATGTACTTCCTTCGTTGCAGGGCCGGAAGTTCTTTTCTCCTCTTCTCTCTCTCTCTCTTTTTTTTTTTTCTCTCTCTCTCTCTCTCTCTCTCTTTCTCTCTCTCCCTCTCTTCCTTATTTTCTTCTTATTATTCTTCTGTCACGCCATCGCCTCCTTCAATTCCACCTCCTCCTCTATATTTCATTCCTTCTTTCTTCCTCCTCCTCTTCAGTTCCTTCCTCTTTCTTCTCTCATCCACTGCCTTCCGGTTATCGTTTCCTCCCCTTCGGTCTACAATCGTCCTCCTGTGAAGAACAGCATAACTGGATTTATGTGATGGCTTTATGAGGACTTTTTATTCGATGTAACTTCTTCCTGTGTCTCTTAAACGTCCCCCCCTTCTCCTTCTCTCCCTTTTAAATGATCGTACCATTCCAGGAGGTCTGAGAGAGAGAGAAGAGGGAGAGAGAGAGAGGGAGGGGGAGGGAGAGAGAGAGAGGGAGAGAGAGAGAGAGAGAGAGAGAGAGAGAGAGAGAGAGAGAGAGAGAGAGAGAGAGAGAGAGAGAGAGAGAGAGAGAGAGAGAGAGAGAGAGAGAGAGAGGGAGAGGGGGAGGGAGAGAGGGAGGGAGGTCTGAGAGAGAGGGAGAGGGAGAGGGAGAGGGAGAGGGAGGGAGGAGAGAGAGAGAGAGAGAG
>NC_091565.1:2137280-2139780 GCF_042767895.1 Penaeus vannamei | reverse complement strand
GGACACGTGGGGAGGGGACATACCGGGTGGGGTGGGGGGGAGCTGGGAGGTCAAATGGGGAGGCCAAGGGGGTTATGGAGGGGAGGGGAGGGGAGGGAGGGAGCTGGGAGGCCAAAGAGGGAGGGAGAGGGAGGGGGGAGGCCAAGGGGTTAAGGAGGGGAGGAGAGGGGGGATAGGGCAAGGGGTGGCTAGGGATGGAGGGTGAGTGTGGGGTGGTGGGGGGGAGAGGGGAAGAAGTTTGAGGTCTTCAAGGACTAAAGAAGGTAGGGAGGGGGGTGAGGGATAAGGAGAGGAAGATGGGGAGACAGGGAGACAGGAGGAAGGAAGGGGGATAGGGAGTGACGGCGTAGAGGGCAAAGGGGATGGATAGAAAGATAGAGGAATGAGGAGAGGAAGGAAAAAGGAGGGGAGTGGGGAAAGAGAGAGGAAGGAGTAGGAAGAGGAAGGAGTAGGGAAGGGGGAGAGGGAGGAAGGAGGAGTGGGGAAAAGGAAGAGGAAGGAGTAGGAAGGGGAGGAAGGAGTAGGAAGGGGGGGGGGAGAAGGAGGAAGGAAGAGGAAGGAGTAGGAAGGGGGGGGGAGATGGAGGAAGGAGGAAGGGGGGTGGGGAAAGGAAGAGGAAGGAGTAGGAAGGAAGGGGGGGGCAGTAAGGCACTGTCATGAATATTAAACAGAAAGCCAATAAAGGCAGCAACATCTGCTCGACAGCGTACGAATATCTCAATGGTCGCTCGTCGAGGTGTTGGGAGGGAGGGAGGGGAGGGAGGGAAGGGGCGGGAGGGAGGATGGGAGGGAGGGGGGAGGGAGGGAAGGGGGAGGGAAGGAAGGAGGGGAGGGGAGGGGGAGGTAAGGAGGGAGGGAGGGGAGGGAGAGGGAAGGAGGGAAGGAGGGAGAGGGGGAGGGAGGGGAGGGAGGGAGGGGAGGGGAGGGGAGGGGAGGGGAGGGAGGGAAGAGTAGACTAAAAATAGGGCAAAGGAGACCAAGAAGGATCATTTATGTGTGTGTGTGTATATATGTATATATATATATATATATATATATATATATATATATATATATATATATATATATATATATATATATATATATATATATGTTGATTTTGAGGGAATAGGCGATGAAGAATAAGAAAAGGGAGTAAGAGAAGGCAGGAGAAAGAGGGAGGTGGGGGGAACGAGGAGAGGAGTAGTGAGAAAATGGAACGGGGAGGAATGGAGATGAGAGAAAGGAAGGAAGGAGAGGGGAGGAGGAAATGATGGGGAGGAGAGGGATCGAGGAAAGAATAGGGAGGAGAGGGAAGGAGGAAGGAGAGGGAAACAGGAAAAAATCGGGAGAGGGGCGGAGGAGGGAGATGGAGGGAGGAGGGAGAGAGGGAGAAGGAAGGAGGAGGGAGATGGAGGGAGGAGGGAGAGAGGGAGAAGGAAGGAGGAGGGAGATGGAGGGAGGAGGGAGAGAGAGGGAAGGAAGGAGGAGGGAGATGGAGGGAGGAGGGAGAGAGGGAGAAGGAAGGAGGAGGGAGAAAGGGAGAGGTAGGGAGGATTTCGAAGGAGACAGGGAGCAGAGAGGAGTTTGTGGGAGAGAGAAGGGAGAGGAAGAGGAGAGGGGACGGCGTGAGGGAGTGGACTAGAGAGGGAGAGGAAGGCCTGAGGGAGGGAAAGAAAAAAGGAGGGGAAGACCAGAACGATTTTAAAAGAAAAAAAAAAACATAAAAAAAGTTTAATCCCATTTGTTACAATGGATACTCTTTTTCTGTGACATGCTGTCTGTTATATTTTGCTTCTAAATCTCTCTCCCCCCCCCCCCCCCTGTGTACAAGGAATGGCCGGGGTTGCCATCCACTGGCAGCGAGAGGGATCGAACGCTGGTCATCAAGGTTGCTAGACAAGGTCGCTAACCGCTGCACCACACAGCACACGAGGGGAAGAGATGAGGGGAGGGGAGGGGGCAGAGAGAGGGGAGAGGAAATGAGGGGAGGGGTTGCAGGGGGGAGGGGCCGAGAGGGGGAAGAGGAGTGGGAGAGGAGGGGTTGCAGGGGGGGAGAGAAGGAGTGGGAGGAGGGGCAGAGAGGGGGGAGAGGAGATGAAGGGTGGGGTTGCAGGGGGAGAGAAGGAGTGGGAGGGGAGGGGCAGAGAGGGGGAAGAGGAGATGAGGGGTGGGGTTGCAAGGTGGGGGAGAAGAGATGAGAGGAGGGAGAGAAGGAGAGGGGAGGGGATGAGGGGGGAAGAGCAGATGAGGGAAGGAGAGAAGGAGAGGGGAAAGGGCCTGAGGGAAGGAGGAGGGGAAGAGGAGAGGGGAAGCTTGAGGGGGGGGGTGAGGGGGGGGAGAAGGAGAGGGGAGGTTTACATGCATATTCTCTTGCATTTTACAGTAATATATATATTTATTCCACCTATATCTATCATCTACCTATGCAATTATTAATTGATCTATCTATCTATCAATTAACTATCTATTCATGTCTTTCTCTATTTATCAATCTTAATGTCTTGCCTTTCTTTCCTTC
>NC_091565.1:2117280-2119780 GCF_042767895.1 Penaeus vannamei | reverse complement strand
AGGGAGAGGAGGAGGTGGAGAGGGAGAAAGGAGTAAAGGTAGGAGGGGGAGGGAGTGGGGGAGACATGAGTTAGGAGGGGGAAGGAAGGGGTGGGAGAGGGGGAGGGAGGGAGTAAGAAGACGAGGAGGGGAGGAATAGGAAAAGGGTAGAATGAAGGAGAAATACGGAGAGAGAAAAGAGAGAGAGAGAGAGAGAGAGAGAGAGAGAGAGAGAGAGAGAGAGAGAGAGAGAGAGAGAGAGAAAGAAAGAAAGAAAGAAAGAAAGAAAGAAAGAAAGAAAGAAAGAAAGAAAGAAAGAAAGAAAGAAAGAAAGAAAGAAAGAAAGAGAGGAGAAAGGGGGAAGAAATGGGCGGGAAGAGAAGATAAAAAAAGGAGGATGAGGAATGTGAATGAGGAGGATAGGGTTAAGGCAAGAAGCAAGGAGGAAAGGGCAGGGCTGATAATTACAATTCTAGGATCAATATAGTGGCGTCTCCCCTTACCTCCCCCTCTCCTCCTGGCACCCCCTCCCCTCCCGCTCCTGTACACACTCCCCCTTCCTCCTTAACCTTCCTAGATCATTCTTCCCTCCAACCCACCCCTCCCCCACTCCATCCCCCTCCCCACCCCTCCACCCCATCCCACCCATCCATCCCTCTCCCTCCCCTTCCCCATCCCTCGATCTCCCTCCCCCACACACCCCCATCCCACCCTCCATCCCCCTCCCCCCTATACTCCCCCTCCCTCTACTGCCAACCATCCCCCTCCCCACCCCTTTATCTCCCCCCTACACTCCTCCATCCCCACCCCTCCACACCCCCACCACCCCCACCACCCCTCCATCCCCCTTCCCCACCCCTCGATCTCCCTCCCCCTCCCCTCCACCCCCTCCCCCTCCCTCTACTGCCAATTAACAGGTGCCACTCACTCCCCGTCGTTAAGGAGTCTTTGGAAACTGGTGTTCTTATCCTCTCTCTCTCTCTCTCTCTCTCTCTCTCTCTCTCTCTCTCTCTCTCTCTCTCTCTCTCTCTCTCTCTCTCCCTCGTCCCTCTCTCTCTCTCTCTCTCTCATCGTCCCTCTCTCTCTCTTTCTCTCTCTCTCTCTCTCTCTCTCTCTCTCTCTCTCTTTCTCTCTCTCTCTCTCTCTCTCTCTCTCTCTCTCTCTCTCTCTCTCTCTCTCTCCTCGTCCCTCTCTCTCGGTGTCTGTCTCTGTGTCTGTCTCTGTGTCTGTCTCTGTGTGTATCGATCTATGTATGCGTCTGAATGTCTGTTGTATTTCGAATGTATTCTCGTTAGAAATGTATATATTCGAAACCGGTCAAATACATCTCTTGCATAGTGAAGATATTCGCTCTCATTCTTATCTTTTACTGCATTTGTCAGCATTAATACGGTTTGTATGTATGTATGTATGTATGTATGTATGTATGTATGTATGTATGTATGTATGTGTGTATTATGTATGTATGTATGTATGTATGTATGTATGTATGTATGTATGTATGTATGTATGTATGTATGTATGTATGTATGTATGTATGTATGTATGTATGTATGCATGTATGTATGTACATATATATGTATTATGTAAGTATATACGTACGTTTGTATGTATGTGTGTATGCATATATATCCACATGAAAAGAAAAAAAAGTCCATAACCCATAAAAATGCAATAACTTTTCAAACTAAATCAGGTTTCATTCCCTTTCCCCCCATCTCTCCTCCCTCCCTCCCCCATGACTCCCCGACCCCCTCCTTCCCCCTCTCCCCCTCCCTCATCTTGACTCCCCTATCCCCCCCCTTCCCCCTCTCCCCCTCCCCCCCTCCCGTCCCTCCCCCATTTCCCCCCTCCCTCCCCTCCCTCCCCCACTGACTCCCCGTCCCTCCCCCCTCTCCCCCCACCCTCCCTTGACTCCCCGTCCCCCCTCCCCTCCCTCCTCCCTTATTCTTTCTCCCGTATGAAATGACTCTTTTCCATGCCTTCGGGGCGAGTGGAACAGATAAAAGGTGAAATATTACACTTGACAATTTTCTTCGCGAGTTCTGTTATCGTATCTATTTCTCTTCGTGTGATTTAGAGGGTCAGGAGGCGTGGGAGAGATGGGGGGAGGGAGAGAGGAAGGGAGAGGAGAGGGAGGAGGAGGGAAGAAAGGGGAGGAAGGAAGGAAGGAGGAGAGAAGAAGAGAGGAGGAGGAAGGGAGAGGAGGAGGAGGAGAAGGAGGAGGAGGGAGGGAAAGGAGGAGGAGGAGGATGGGAGGAGGAGGAGGAAGGAGAGGGAGGGAGAGGAGGAGGAGAGGGAGAGAGGAGGAGGGAGGGAGAGGGAGAAGGAGGGAGAGAGGGGGAGAGAGGAGGAGGAGGAGAGGGAGAAGGGGAGGAGAGGGAGAGAGGAGGGGGAGGGAAGGATTGGAGGAGAGATAGTGTGGGAGAAAGAGAAAGAGGGAATATATATACGTTTAAAGACACACACACACAGACATTCTCCATCCAATCTTTGTATCTGAAAGACAATACAAAGTCTC
>NC_091565.1:2092280-2097280 GCF_042767895.1 Penaeus vannamei | reverse complement strand
TTGTTCTTCGTCAGTTCTTTCCGCATACCATTCTTAGCTCTATAATTATAATATAATTATTCATTTATCTACTGATATATAAATAAATAAATAAATATATATATATATATATATATATATATATATATATATATATATATATATATATATATATACATGCATATCTAATTACGTACTTAGGCATCTATTTTTGTATTTACATATCTACTTATGTCTTTACGTACATGCTTCTTTATCTACTTATGTACTTACATAGAGATAGAAATACATGTATATATATATATATATATATATATATATATATATATATATATATATATATATGTATATATATGTATATATACATAATATATATATAATATATATATATATTGTATATATATATATATATATATATATATAGATAGATAGAGAGAGAGAGAGAGAGAGAGAGAGAGAGAGAGAGAGAGAGAGAGAGAGAGAGAGAGAGAGAGAGAGAGAGACAGAGAGACAGAGAGACAGAGACAGAGACAGAGGCAGAGAGAGAAACAGACAGAATGAGACAGAATGAGACAGAGTGAGAGCCAGAAACAGAAACAGAAACAGAGACAGAGACAGAGAAAGAGAGACAGAAAAAAAAGAAACAGAGAAGACAGAGAGACAGAATGAGACAGACTGAGACAGAAATAGAAACAGAAACAGAAAGAAAAAAAGAAAAAAAAAGAGAGAAGAAAAGAAAGAGAAGAAAGAGAAAGAGAAAGAGAAAGAGAAAGCGCGAGGAGGGAGGGATGGCAGAGAAGGTGTTGTTGTTAAAGGAGGAGGGCGGGTCCGTGTGTTTAGCCCTCTCTATATCACGCTATCGATTGGCCATTTATTTTGCACGAAAAGATTG
This sequence comes from Penaeus vannamei, assembly GCF_042767895.1. NCBI lineage: Eukaryota > Metazoa > Arthropoda > Malacostraca > Decapoda > Penaeidae > Penaeus > Penaeus vannamei. Next base: position 2,096,409 of record NC_091565.1, on the reverse strand, counting down.
GCCGCACGTAGGTACCCGAGGGATAAGGGAGGGAAGGGGGAGAGAGGGGAGGACGGGAAGGAAGGAGAGGGGGAAGAGGAATGGGGAGAGAGGGAGGGAGGGGAAGGGTGGGAAGGGGAGAGGTTAGGGGAATGGGGAAAGAGGGGAGAGGGGAAGGGAGGGAAGGGGGAGGGGGAGGAGGAGGGAGGTTAAGGAGGAATGGGGAAGGGATGGGGAAGGGAAGGGGGAGAGGGGGAAGGAAAGGGGAGAGGGTTAAGGGAATGGGGAGGAGGAAGGGTGGGAAGGGGAAAGAGGTTAAGGGAGAATGGAGAAAGGGGGAGGAGGGGGAAGGGGAAGAGGAGGGGGAAGGAGGAGGAGGGAGGGAGGGGAGAGGGGGGGAGAGGGGAGAGGTTGAGGAAGGGAATGGGGAAGAAAGGGGGAGGAAGGGGAAAGGAGGTAAGGGGAGTGGGAATAGGTGGAAAGGGAGGGGAAGGGGACGAGAAGGAGGGAAGAGGTGGGAAGGCAGGGAAGGGGGAAGAGGGGAATGGACAAGCAGGGGAGGAGGGAGAAAAGGGCAGGGTAAGGAAGGAGGCAAATAAGGACAGGGAAGAAAGAGTTAGAAAAGAAGAAAGAAACAAAGAAACAAACAAACAAACAAAACAAGCAGAGGGAAGGCGAAAAACGGGGAAAGAGAAGAAGGAAAGAAAAAAAAGAGAAAAACAAAGAGAAAAGATCAGAAAGGGGAATAGGAAGAGAACACCAAAGAAAGAGAAATGACCAATCCACCCCCCCTCCCTCCCTAACCCTCCCGCCTCCCCCTCCCCAACCCCCCTCAACTCCCCCTCCCCTCCTCCCTAACCCTCCTCACCTCCCCAACCCTCCTCACCTCCCCCTCCCCCTCCTCCAACCCTCCCACTCACCTCCCTCAAGCCTCTCCTCCCCCTCCCCAACCCTCCTCACCTCCCCTCCCTCCCTCCCCCCTTACTTAGACCCCCACGAGAATCAAAATATTGTCCGGAAGTCATAAATCCCCTGCCTGGGAGTGGGGTCCGATTTGTTTGCTTGGGGGGAGGGGGAAGTGGAGGAGAGGGGTCGATTGCTGTTTACACATTGGGGGGAGAGGGGCAGCGTCTTGCTTCTTGGGGGGAGGGAGGGGTCGATTTGTTTCTTGGGGGTAGGGGGGGAGGGGGGCGATTTGTATCTTGGGGGAGGGGGAAGGGGGAGGGGGGCGACTTTGTGTCTTGGGGGTAGGGGGAGGGGAAGGGGGCAGCGACTTGCTTCTTAGGGGAGGGAGGAGGGGGGATGAGACGATTTGTGTCTTGCTTGCCATTTGCCTTCTAATCGTCGCCGCCGCTTTTCTGCCTTCACGTTTTGACCGGCTGTTTACACTGGCGTTCGGAGGCGGTGTCGCTTTGGCCCGCTCAGGCTGGGAAGATGTTGTAGGTGTGGTGTGTGGTGTGTGGGGTGGGTGTGGGTGTGTGTGGGTGGGTGTGGGGTGGGGGGTGTGGGTGGGTGTGGGTGTGGGTGGGGGGGTGGGTGTGGTAACTGGAGTGGGGGGTGAGTGGGTGAGTGCTGGGTGGGTGTGGATGGGTGGAATTGTGGGGGGTTGTGTGGGGGGTGGGGGTGGGTGTGGGTGTGTTGGGGGTGGGTGGGTGAAGGGTGGGTGGTTTTGGGTGTGTGGGGGGGTGGGGGGTTTGTGGATGTGTGTGTGTGTGTGTGTGTGTGTGTGAAATGTGTGTGTGTGTGTGGTTGTGTGTGTGTGTGTGTGTGTGTGCATATATGGCTAGCTTGTACATATTGATAAATAAGAGATATACATACATACCCTACCATACATAGATACATACATATGTATATATACACCCTCTCCCCCTCTCCCCTTCACCCTCTCCCCCTCTCCCCTTCCCCCTCCCGCTCACACCCCACTCCACCTCCCCACCCTCTCTCCCTCCCCTCTCTCCCTTCCCCCTCCCCCTCTCCCCCATCCTCTCCCCTTCCTTCCCTCTCTCACGCTCCTCCCCTTCTTCCCCTCTCTCCCTTTCCTCTTCTCCCGCTCCCTCTCCCTCCCCCTCTTCCCCTCCTCTCCCTCCCCCTCTCCCCTTCTCCATCTCTCCCTTTCCCCCTCCCTCTCCCCTTTTCCCCTCCCCCTCTCCCCCATCCTCTACCCTTCTCCCTCTCTCCCCCTCCCCCCCTCTCCCCCACCCCCCTTCTAGGTAAGCCCGCGTAAATAATCGAGACATAAATCAAGATAACGTGTTGAACACCTGCAAAGCGATGATAAATGAGGGAGATAAGAGAAATCAAGAATAAGTTCATAACAGGTTCATTTTGAGAAAAGAAGGGGGGAGGAGGGAAAGGGGATGGGGGGAAGGGGGGGAAGTGGGAGAAAGGGGGAGGAGGGAAAGTGGGGGAAGAAGGGGAGGGGAGAAGGGGAGGGGGAAAGGGAGGGGTGAAGGGGGGTAGGGTGTGAAGCAGGGAATTGGAGAATAGGGATAGGAAAGAGGAGGTGGGATAGAAAAAAGGATAGAAAAGGGAGGAAGAGGGGGTAGGGTGGAAGATGGAATTGGAGGAAGGGAAGGAAAGAGGGGGAGATAGGAGGAAAGCAGGACAGAGAAAGATGAAAGTGGAGGAGGAGGAAGAAAGGGAGGAGATGGGAGGAGGAGGAGGAGGAAGAAGAAGAAGAAAAAGAAGAGAAGGAAGAGGGGAGAAGGAGGAGGAAGAAGAAGAGAAAGAAGAAGCGAGAAGAAGAGAAAGAAGAAGAGAAAGAGGAGGAGGAAGAAGAAGAAAAAGAAGAGGAGGAGAAGGAGGAAAGCCAAGAAAGGGAGGGAGGGAGAAAACAAGGAAGTAAAAAGAAGTATAGACGATACGAATGGACAGAAGAAGAATAAAAACCAAAACAATAACAATACGTAAAAAAAACAAAAAAACAAAACAAACATAATCACAACAAATAGCCAAAAATCAACGCAATAAAAATACAGCATCAAAAGAAAGGGAATAAAGCACAAACAGTGATAAATGGAGTGCATGGGTGTACTGCAATTGACGAAATGGGGAACAAAGGAGACATAATAATTTAATGGAAAGAGCTACAACGACATTACAAGGTTACAATACATAACATGTTAAAGCGAAGAAAAAAGGTGAAAGTAATTGATAGGAATGAGAGGCAAAGAACACGTGGATAAAAAAGGAACAGCAATAATGGATAAAAGATCGATGATGGGAAGAATAATGATGAGGAAGATTATTGTTTGGATAATGTATTAATAATGATGATGATAATAATAATAAAGATAATTATAATGATGATAATGATAATAATAAAAAGAAAGATAATAATAATGATAATAATAATGATGACAATATCAATTATAATAGTAATGATAATAATAATAATAATAATGATAATAATAATAATAATAATAATAATAATAATAATAATAATAATAATAATAATAATAATAATAAAATAATAATAATGATAATAATGATAATAATGATAATAACAATAACAACAACAATAATAATAAAAATAAAACATCAACAATAACATTGCTCATAAAACGAACACTTTTCATAAAGCAACATCTATGAAAGTAATAATTGCAACAATACCAATATGAACAACAAGGAAAAAGAAAAAAAAACAACAACACATGAACAATATGAACCACAGACAGACTAACGACCCCCCCCCCACTCAGCTGACCCCCTCCCCCCCATTATCCAAAATAATAATGGGAATGTACAAAGGAAATAATAGCTGGTACAGTGCGTGGAACAGCAGGAGGGAGGAGGAGGAGGGGGGAAGGGAGGAGAGGAGGAAGGAGGAAGAGAGGAGGAGGAAGGAGGAGGAGGAGGGAGGACAGGGAGGGAGGAGGAGGAGGAAGGGGGAGGAGGAGGAGGAGGTAGGGTAGGTGTAGAGGAGGAGGAAGAGGGTGGGGAGGAGGAGGAGGAGGAGGAGGAGAAGAGGAAGAAGAAGAGGAGGGAGGAGGAGGAGGGGGTTGGGGAGGAGGAGGGAAGGGAGGAAGAAGAGGAGGAGGAAAAGGGAGGAGGAAAGGGGAGGAGAAGGGAAAAGGAGGAGGAGGAAGAGGAGGAGGAGGGAGGGAGAATGGGGAGGAAGGGGGAGGAGGAAGGAGGAGGAGGA
>NC_091565.1:2078426-2091780 GCF_042767895.1 Penaeus vannamei | reverse complement strand
TTGCCATTCATCCGCTTTTTCCCCGATTTCAACTTAATCTTATAATACGGACCATTTTGGACCGGGCGATGCTTTATCTGAGCTCCCACGATTTTTTTTTTTTTTTTTTTTTTTTACCGTGTTTCTTGTTGAGATTTTGTGTCTATCGTGACATAGATGTTTCTGAAAGGTTTCTCTGTCTATCGGGTTCGGATTTGAAAGGCCTATGGCTATCAAATCTGTTTGTCTGTCTGGCTGTTAAGTGGTTGTTCATTTTTTGTTTATTTGTATGTGTATAAGACTATTTGTACACTTAGATGTAGATAGATTAGAGAGAGAGAGAGAGAGAGAGAGAGAGAGAGAGACAGAGAGAGAGAGAGGGAGGGACGCAGGGAGGGAGGGAAAGAAAGATAGAGAGAGAGAGAGAGAGAATGAAAATGAGCGAAAGAGAGAGAGAAAAAGAGAGAGTATGATATTTGCGTATATGTGTATGTATACACACATACATACATATATTTACAGTACTGATATATCCACCCATGTATGTATGAATGTACTCCCATCAGAGTTTGAGAATTATTCGAAAATGTGCGAAACAGCGGCTCTGGGAGGATCGGTAAAGGATGTACATTTATGCAAATTCGACTCGGTGATAGGCTTTGTGGCGGCCTAACCTTCATCATTTATCCCTTTGTCTCTTTCTTTAGTTCTCGCTGTCTATCTATCTATCCGCGTCTGCCTCTCTCTCTCTCACTCTCTTTCTCTATCGATCTGTGTATCTTCTCTGATCTCTTTTCTTCTTTTCTCTTCTCTGATCTCTTTTCTTCTCTTCTCTTCTCTTCTCTTCTTTTCTCTCACTTCTCTCTCTCTTCTCTCTCTCTCTCTCTCTCTCTCTCTCTCTCTCTCTCTCTCTCTCTCTCTCTCTCTCTCTCTCTCTCTCTCTCTCTCTATCTCTCTCTCTCTCTCTCTTCTCTCTCTCTTCTCTCTCTCTCTCCTCTCTCTCTCTATCTCTCTCTCTCTCTCTCTCTCTCTCTCTCTCTCTCTCTCTCTCTCTCTCTTCTCTCCTCTCTCTCTTCTCCTCTCTCTCTCCTTCTCTCTCTCTCTCTTCTCTCTCTCTCTCTCTTCTCTCCTCTCCTCTCCTCTCCACCTCCTCCTCCTCTTCCTTTCCGTCATCCTCTCTCTCTTTCTCTTCCTCCTCTTCCTATTCTCACTGCTCTTCCATCATCAGCACCACCCCTCCCTTCTCAGACCAAGCTTTCTATTGCATCCATCCATCTTCCTCTATTTATCCAACCCTCTTTTCTATACCCCTCTTATTCCCCTCTAATACCTTCCCTGTTTACCCTCCCTCAGTGCCCCTACAACCCTCCCTCCTCCTCTCAAAACAAAGAGGGAGGGAGGAAGGGAGAGAGGGAGGGAAGGAGAAGAAGGAAAGGAGGGAGAAGAAGGAAAGGAGGGAGAAGAAGGAAAGGAGGGAGAAGAAGGGAAGGAGGGGGAGGAAGGGAGGGAAGGAGGGAGGAAGGGAGGGAAGGAGGGAGGAAGGGAGGGAAGGAGGGAGGAAGGGAGGGAAGGAGGGAGGAGGAAGGAGGGAGGAAGGAAAGGGGAGGAGGGGGAGGAAGGGAGGGAAGGAGGGAGGGAGGGAGGGAAGGAGGGAGGAAGGGAGGGAAGGAGGAGGAAGGGGAGGAGGGGGAGGGAGGGAGGGAGGGAGGGAGAAGAGAGAGAGAGAGAGAGAGAGAGAGAGAGAAAGAGAGCGAGGGAGAGAGAGACAGACACAGACACAGACAGACACAGGCACAGACACAGACAGACAGACATAAACAGCAACAGAACAACAAAAAAAAAGACACAGACACAGAACCCGAATAAACGTAAGCAACAGGGCCCGCCATTCCTGCCCTGTCCCGCATGCCGAGGTTCAGTCGCTGCTCCGGAGTTTATAGGTTCACTTTCGGGCGCCATGCGTTTCCGGAGAGCCAGGCCGCAAGGTGGGTGGGGGATGGAGGAGGAGGGGGGGGAAGGGGATGGAGGAGGGAAGGTAGGGGGGTGGGTGGGGGCGTGAGGGGGAAGGGGATGAAGGAGGAGGGGGGGAGGAGGGAGGGGGTTAGAGGGTGGGTGGGGGAAGGGGATGGAGGAAGGGGTTGGGGAGGTAGGGGGGAGGGGGAAGGGGATGGAGGAGGAGGGGGTAGGGGAAGGGATGGAGGAGGGGGTAGGGGGAAGGGGATGGAGGAGAGGTTGGGGGGTAGGGGGTGTTAGAGGGTGGGGTGGGAGGAAGGGGATGGAGGAGGGGTAGGGGGAGTAGGGGATGGAGGAGGAGGAGGGGGAGTAGGGGTGTTAGAGGGTGGGTGGGGGAAGGGGATGGAGGAGGGGTTGGGGGTAGGGGTGTAAGAGGGTGGGTGGTGAGAAGGGGATGGAGGAGGGGGGTTAGGGGGGGCGAGAGGGCGCAAGACACTCGCTTTTCTTCGCATTTCTCTTTTTCTTTCGATTGAGCGTTCTCTCTGTCTTTGTTCGTTATTTCTGTATTTTTTCTGTCTGTCTTTTTTTCTCTTTTTTTTGTCTCTTTTCTAATTTCTCTTTCTGACTCTGTCCCTATTTGGATTTCTCTGAGAGAAAGAGAGAGAGACAGAGACAGAGACTGAGACTGAGACTGAGACAGAGAGAGACAGACAAACAGACAGAGAGAGAGACAGAGAAATAGGGAATTCAGATTAACACACTGAAAACAGAAACACAAGAATACAAACAAATACATGATAATACAACAATCGTAATATCCCGAAAAATGTATAATGATAATAATGATTATAATAGATAATGATTATGGTAATAATGACAAAAACAATGGTAATGATAATAATGATAATAGTAATTATAGATTTAATGATTATTATAATGATAATGATTATGATAATAATGACAAGAACAATGGTGATGATGATGATAATAGTAATAATAGATTTAATGATTATTATAATGATAATGATTATGATAATAATGATAAAAACAATGATAATGATAAAGATGATAATAGTAATAATAGATTTGATGATGATAATAGTAATAATAAATTTAATGATGATAATAGTAATAATAGATTTAATGATGATAATAGTAATAATAGATTTAATGATGATAATAGTAATAATAGATTTAATGATGATAATAGTAATAATAGATTTAATGATGATAATATTAATAATAGATTTAATGATGATAATATTAGTAATAGATTTGATGATGATCATGGTAATAATAGATTTAATGATGATAATAGTAATAACGGATTTAATGATGATCATGGTAATAATAGATTTAATGATGATAATAGTAATTATAAATTTGATGATGATTATAATGATAATGATAGATAGTAATAATGATTCATGATAAAGATAGAGATATTAGATTGATTGGCTTTTTGCGCCTCCCATTTACTTGTTTTTTCTGTTTCTGTTTTAGTCTTGTTCTTGTTCGTTTCGTGTTTGATTTGTTTTGTTTTTGTTTTAATTGTTGTTGTTGTTTGTTTGTTGCTGTTTGTTCTTTGTTTTGCGTTGCTTTGGCCAGCAGTTTCCAGCGAGAAAAAAGTGAGGTGTAGAGGGAGAAGGAGAAGGAGAAAAGGAAAAAGGGAAATATAGGGAAAGAGAGAGAGAGAGACAGACAGACAGACAGACAGACAGACAGACAGACAGACAGACAGACAGACAGACAGACAGACAGACAGACAGACAGACAGACAGACAAAGACAGACAGAGAAACAATAAAAGCGAGTTGGAGAAGAGATAGAAATAGATGAGAGAAAATATATATATATTAAGTGAGAGATTTTTCCCAAACCTCCCATCTCCCTCACCCCCTCCAACCTCCTACCCCCTCCATTATCTCCTCCATTATCCCCCCCATTCACCTTCCCCTAGTGTCTCACCCACCCCCCACCCCACCCCAGTTTCTCCTCCTTCCAGTACCTTCCCTCAGTGTCTCCCCCTCCCCCAATATCACTTCCCAGTACCTCCCCCTCCCCTGTATCTCCTGCTATCCCTCTCCTCCGCCCCCCACCCCACCCAACCCCAGTATCCCTTTGTATATTCCCCCCCACCAGTATTGCACACAACTTCCTAGTATCTCCGCCCCCTAGTAATTCCCCCAGTACATCCCCTCCACCATATCCCCCCCACAGTACCTCCACCCCCCGACCCCCCTCCCCCAGTACCCCCTCCACCCCCAACCCCTCTCCTCCCCAAGTACCCCTATCTCCCCCCAGTCCCCCCCCACCCCACAGGCTCCTTCTCGCGACCGGTGGAGATGCCACCTCCTCCTTCCCCCCGTTCCTTGGCCCCGATCGCGAGATTTGGAGAAATGGCGAGAAAGATATTACGAGAGGGATGGAAGTGACTGCTCTTGTGCCCCCTCTCTCCTGCTCCTCTCTCTCCGCTCTCTCCTCTTGTCCGGTTGTCTGTCTGTCTGTCTAGGGGTCTGTTTATGTATCTGTTTGTTTGTTTGTTTGTTTGTTTGTCTTTCTTTCTTTCTCTCTTTCTCTTTTCTCTCTTTCTCTTTCTCTTTCTCTTTCTCTTTTTCTTTTTCTTTCTCTCTCTCTCTCTCTCTCTATCTCTCTCTCTCTCTCTCTCTCCTTCTCTCTCTCTCTCCTTCTCTCTCTCTCTCCTTCTCTCTCTCTCTCTCTCTATCTATCTATCTTATCTATCTATCTATCTGTTTATCTCTCTCTCTCTCTCTCTCTCTCTCTCTCTCTCTCTCTCTCTCTCTCCCTCTCACTCTCTCTCTTTTTCAAAGTCAAAGTCAAACTCTCTCTCTCTCTCTCTCTCTCTCTCTCGCTCCCTCTCTTTCTCTCTCTCTCTCTCTCTCTCTTTCTCTCTCTCTCCCTCTCTCTCTCTCTCTCTCTCTCTCTCTCTCTCTCTCCCCATCCTCTCTCTCTCTCGCTTTCCTTCCTCTTATCTCTCCTTCCCGTCTATCTCCCTCTTTCTCCTTCTAACCCTCTCTCTTTCCCTCGTTCCTCCCACTCTTTCATCACCATTATCCTCATCATTATCATCATCACTGAGATTGTTATTCTAGTACCATTATTATCATCGTCATCATCATTACTAATTATCATCATTTTTCTTTTACTTTCATTATCATCATCCATCATCAACATTACCACTCTCTTCCTCCTTCTCTTCCTCTTCCACGTCATCAGCATTACCCCTCTCTTCCTCATTCTCTTCCTCTTCCCTCATTCGTTTTCCTCCTCTCTTCCTCATTCTCTTCCTCTTCCTTCATTCGTTTTGCTCCCCTTCCTCATTCTCTTCCTCTTCCACGTCATCAGCATTACCACTCTCTTCCTCATTCTCTTCCTCTTCCCTCCTTCGTTTTCCTCCTCTTCCGCCATTCGCCTCTCCTCCTCTCTTCCTCATTCTCTTCCTCTTCCCTCATTCGTTTTCCTCCTCTTCCGCCATTCGCCTCTCCTCCCCTGGGTTATCAAATATTCTACATCTCTCAAGTCACCGAAGGGACTTGTCTATACCAATGGTTCTGTCTGTGACGTCGCCTCGAGGATGAGAAGCTTCAGACACAGACAGACACGTAGACAGCTTCAGACACGTAGACAGCTTCAGCCACAGACAGACACGTAGACAGCTTCAGCCACAGACAGACACGTAGACAGCTTCAGACACAGACAGACACGTAGACAGCTTCAGACACAGACAGACACGTAGACAGCTTCAGCCACAGACAGACACGTAGACAGCTTCAGCCACAGACAGACACGTAGACAGCTTCAGCCACAGACAGACACGTAGACAGCTTCAGCCACAGACAGACACGTAGACAGCTTCAGCCACAGACAGACACGTAGACAGCTTCAGACACAGACAGACACGTAGACAGCTTCAGACACAGACAGACACGTAGACAGCTTCAGCCACAGACAGACACGTAGACAGCTTCAGACACGAAAACAGACACGTGAGCAGCTTCAACAGCTACAGACAGACACGTAGACGCTTCAGCCACAGACAGACACGTAGACAGCTTCAACCACAGACAGACACGTAGACAGCTTCAGACACAGACAGACACGTAGACAGCTTCAGCCACAGACAGACACGTAGACAGCTTCAGCCACAGACAGACACGTAGACAGCTTCAGACACAGACAGACACGTAGACAGCTTCAGACACAGACAGACACGTAGACAGCTTCAGCCACAGACAGACACGTAGACAGCTTCAGCCACAGACAGACACGTAGACAGCTTCAGCCACAGACAGACACGTAGACAAAGAGAAAGAGAAAGAGGGTGGAGAGAATGGGGGAGAGGGAGAAGGCGAGAAGGAAGGAGGGAGAGAAGGAAGGAAAGAGGGAGGGAGAGGATGTGGGGGAGGAAGAAGAGGTGAGGGAGGGAGAGGGGTTGGGGGAGAGGAGAGGGAGAGAAGAGAGAATAACCCATATCACTCTCCTTTTTCCCCTCTTCTTCTTTCACTCTCTCTTTACCCTGTTTCCTCTCCTTCTCTCCCTTTCTCCCCTCTTTCCCCCTCTCCTTCCTTCTCCCACTTTCCTGCTCCCCTCTCAGCTATCTTTCCCTTTCTCCCCTCTTCCCCTCTCCCTTTCTCCCCTCTTCCCCTCTCCCTTTCTCCCCTCTTCCCCTCTCCCCTTTTTCTCCCCCTCTTCCCCTCTCTCCTTTTTCCTCCCCTCTTTCCCCCCTCTCCTTCTCTCCCTTTTTTCCCCTCTCCCTTTTCCCACCTCCCTCTCTTCCCCTGTCCCTCTCCTCTCCACCTCCCTTTCTTTCCCCCCTCTTCCCCTCTCCCTTTCTCCCCTCTTCCCCTCTCCTCCCCACCTCCCTTTCTTCCCCTCTCCCTTTCTCTCCCTCTTCCCCTCTCCTTCCCACCTCCCTCTCTTCCCCTCTCCTTCTCTCCCCCTTTTCTCCCCTCCCTTTTTTCCCCTCTCCTTCCCACATCCCTTTCTCCCCTCTCCTTTCTTTCCCCCCTCTCCCTTTCTCTCCCTCTTTTCCCTCTCCTCCCCACCTCCCCTTTCTCTCCTTCTCTCCCTCTCCTTCCCACCTCCCTTTGTTCCCCTCTCCCCCTCTCCCTCTTCCCCTTTCCCTTTCTCCCCTTTTTCCCTTCTCCTTCCCACCTCCCTTTTCCTCCCTCTTTCCCCTCTCCTTCTCTCCCTTTTTCCCCCCTCTCCTTCCCACCTCCCTTTCTTCCCCTGTCCCTCTCCTCTCCCCACCTCCCTTTCTTTCCCCCCTCTTCCCCTCTCCCTTTCTCTCCCTCTTCCCCTCTCCTTCCCACCTCCCTCTCTTCCCGTACTCCCTTTCTCTCCTCTTTTCCCCTCTCCTCCCCACCTCCTTTCTTCCCCACCTCTCCCTTCTCTCCCTTTCTCCCCTCTTCCCCTCTCCCTTCCCACATCCCTTTCTCCCCTCTCCCTTTCTCCAATCTTCCCATCTCCTCCTCTCCCTTTCTCTCCCTCTTTCCCCCCCTCTCCTTCTCTCCCCTCTTCCCCTTTCTCCCTCTTCCACCTCCTTTCTCCCTTTCTTTCCCCTGTCCCTCTTCCCTCTCCTTCTCTCCCTTTTTCCCTCTCCCTCTCCCTTTCTCCCTCTCTCCCCACCCCCTTTCTTCCCCCCTGTCCTCCTCTCCCTTTCTCCCTCTCCTCCTCTCCACCTCCCTTTCTTCCCCTCTCCATTTCTCCCCTCTCCTCTCCTTTTTTCTCTCCCTCTTCCCCTCTCCTCCCCACCCTTTCTTCCCATTACTCCCCATTTCTCCCTCTTTTACCTCTCCTCCTCTCCCCTTTCCCCTCTCCTTCTCCCCCTTCTCCCTTTATCCCCTCTCCCTTTCTCTCCCTCTTCCCTTCTCCTTCCCACCTCCCTCTCTTCCCGTACTCCCCATTTCTCGGTATTTTTGCAAGGTAAGCAGGTTAGCACAATGACACCATCAGCCTCGTTCCAGCGCGAGAGAGAGACGCGGACGCACGAAAATCGGGACCCTTGCCAGACAAAAATGGGCCTTAAATCAAGAGTGTAATAGGGTTGAGTATTCTAATGTCTCGGGCGGGATGGGGATGGGGATAGGGGGATGGATGGGTGGGGTGGGGGGTGGGAGGAGGAGGGAATGGGTGGGTGGGGAAGTGGAGTGAAGAGAGAGGAGAGAGGGTGGGAGGGGGAAAGGGAGGAGGAGAGAGGAGGAAGGAGGGAGGGCAGATGGGAGGGGGAAAGGGAAAAAGGAAGGACCAGTTCAGGAGGGTGAATGGGGAGTGGGGGAAAAGGGGAAGTGGTAGATCAGTGGGTATGGGTGGGTGAATGGGGGATGGGGGAAGTGGTCGATCAGTGGGGAGGGGGGTGGAGGAAGTAGCGAAAGGAGGTAGGTGAGGAGGGAGGGTAAATAAGGGGTCTGGGAAGGTAGTAGATCAGTGGGGAGGAAAGGGGGAAATGAGGAGGCAGGGGTGAGGGATAGGCAGAGGCGAGTGAGGGGGTACGGGTAGGGTGGGGGGAATTTTTGGGCCCCGGAGGTGGGAATAGGGGTGGGGGTGGGAATTTGGGCAGGGGAGTACAGGCCAGGGTGGGGGGCTTTTGGGGCGAGGGTGGGGAGGTGGGGAGATAGGAATGAGATGAGCAGGGAACATTGGGCGTGGGGGTAATCTGGTGGTCGGTCTCGTCTTCGGAGGGCTGACGGGGGCGTTCTCTCACTTCGCTGTTCTCGCGGTTTATTCCGTTTGCTGTTGGTGTTGTTTTGTTACTTTGTTTGGTTTTGTGTTGTCTTTCTGTTTCCCTTTCTCTCTCTCTCTCTCTCTCTCTGTCTCTGTCTCTGTCTGCTGTCTTTCTGTCTCTGTCTCTGCATACTCTGTCTCTGTCTCTCTCTCTCTCTCTCTCTCTCTCTCTCTCTCTCTCTCTCTCTCTCTCTCTCTCTCTCTCTCTCTCTCTCTCTCTCTCTCTCTCTCTTATTATTATCACTATCATTATTATTATTATTATTATTATTATCATTATCATTATTATTGTTAGTATTAGTATTAGTATTAGTATTATTATCATTATCATTTTTATTATTATCATTATTATTATCATTATTATTATCATTATTATTATTATTATCATCATCATTATTATCGGGAGCATCACCACCACCACCATCATCAGCATAATCATCATAATCATCATCATTATCATTGTTATCATTGCTATTACAACTATCATCGACACCAATAACAAGGACATAACAGCTGTTCTTTTGGCACATTCCACCCACCAAAAGAACACAACAGTTGAACAAAGACGAAAACATGGTCAGAGAGTACTCAAAGGTACCTCTGAACACGCGCGGAACATGACAGAAATACGTTCTACTCATGTTCAAGACAAAACCAAAAAAAAAAAAAAAAAAACACGTTCTACTCATGTTCAAGACCAAAAAAAAAAAAAAAAACAGAAAAAAAAATTAAAAAGTGGGCCGTTTCTCCTTTCTTGTATCCGACCGCGAATTCAGTTTCATGTCTAATTCACGAAATTCATTCTCCGCCGGCAGCCTTTCCTGCGGTAAAACCTCTCCTCGCGTTTTGTTATAAAAAGGCCCGGTGCGGAAGTCCAAGGTGGGGTCTTAATTAAGGTATTTTCAGCATATGAAAGGTCGGGTGAAGGGGGGGGAGGGGAGGGAAGGTGGGGGGAAGGTGGGGGTGGAAGGTGAAGGGGAGATGGGGAGGGAGTAGGGTAGGGAGGAGGGGTGGGGAGGGAGGAGGGGAGGAAGGTGGGGGGTGGGGTGGGGGTGTAAGGGGAGGTGGGGGCTGAGGGGGGATGGGGAGGGGAGGAAGGTGGGGGTGGAGGGGTGAAGGGGGAGGGAGTAGGGTAGGGAGGGAGGGTGGGAGGAGAGGGAGGGGGGATTTGGGAGGGAGAGACACGTCGTATCTTTTGTTGGTGGGGGATGCATCTTTCATTCTTTCTTTGTTCCTCCTTCCTCTCTCTCTCTCTCTCTCTCTCTCTCTCTCTCTCTCTCTCTCTCTCTCTCTCTCTCTCTCTCTCTCTCTCTCTCTTTTCTCTCTCCCTCTCCCTCCCTCGCTCTCTCTCTCTCTTTCTCCGTCTCCCTCTTTCTCCTTCCCCTCCCAGCCTCCCTCTCTCTCTTTCTCCCTCTCCCTCTTTCTCCCTCTCCCTCTTTCTCCCTAACTCCCTCTCTCCCTCTCCTCTCCCCTTTCTCTTTCTATCTATCTCTCCATCTCTCTATCTCCACCCAATCTCCCAAACCTATCTCCACCATCTCCCCAAAAACCCTCTCCCTCTCCAACACACACACATCCAAACTCGCCTCCATTTCCTCTCTCTCTCTCTCTCTCTCTCTCTCTCTCTCTCTCTCTCTCTCTCTCTCTCTCTCTCTCTCTCTCTCTCTCTCTCTCTCTCTCTCTCTATCTCTCCCATCTCCTATCTCCACCATCTCCCAAACCCTATCTCCACCATCTCCCATCTCTCCTATCTCCACCATCTCCCAAACCCTCTCCCTCTCCAACACACAATCAAACTCGCCTCCATTTCCGTACCATGTTTGCTCACCTGGACGCCAGAACCACGACTTATTAAACGCGGTTTACGTTGTGGACTCGGAGCTTTATTGTGGTCACGTGGTCTATCGGGAGGACTCGCGCTTATCCTTCCAGAAACGGAGGATTTAGACGAGTCGTCCGCGGAGGTCACTCGTAGGATGCTGCTGCTCCTACGTGGCTAATTATCTTCGTAAATGAGAGAAGACGCGGTGATAATGGCATTGAGAGAAGGCGAGTGTAACATCCGGGGATATTGGCGGACGGCGCAACGCAAGCGGGGTGTATATGTTTACGCAAGGATATATCCGGGTTGGGTAACGTCCGTGGAAAGCATATTATAAACAGTATCTTGGTGTCGTTATGGGCACAAAGGATAGGGAGAGGTCGTGGGGAGAGTTATTAAACAACAAGGGGTTGTCTAGGGGGAATTATGACACATTTCCGGGTCCGCGTTATGGAGGGTGTATAGGCGTCTGCGCTGGCAGGTGAGGGAGGGGGAGGAGGGAAGGAGGGGAAGGGGAGGGAAGGAGAAGGGGATGAGGGAGGAAGGATTTAGGGGGCTGAGGAGAAGGGGAGGGGAAGGGGAGGAAGGAGAAGAGGGGGTGGAGAGAAGAGTTTAGGAGCTGGGGAGAAAGGAGGAGGAAGGGTTTTGGGAGCTGGGAGAAGGGGAAGGAGGAGGAAGGAAGAGGAGGGAAGGGTTTAGGGAGCTGAGAGAAGGAGAGTTGAGGAAGGGAGGAAAGAGAAGGGGGAGGGAGAGGGTTTAGGAGCTATGGAGGAGAGGGGAAAGGAAGGGAAGGTGGGAGGGCAGGGTGAAGGAAGGGTTTAGGAACCAGGAAGGAAGGAGGGGAGAGAGAGAGCTGGGACGGGGGGAGAGGTGTGAGGAAAGAGAGAGAGAGGTGGGGGGGGGGGTAGGGAAGAGGGCATCATAAAGGCAGGAAAATCAATTGCACATAAATTTGACAGAGGCGAGGATGACACAAACGACTTCTGGGCATTATTAGGGCCACCGCCGCCGCCGTCGGTCTACCCCCTACCCCCCTCCCCTCCCTCCCTCCCTCCTTTCCCCTGTACCCCGCCTCTCACCCTTCATCCTCTCCTCCTCTCCTTCACCCTTCGCCTCTTCTTTATTTCCCCTTTCGTCTCCTCTCCGCCTTGGCCCCTTGGGATTCTTGGGTTCTGCTTTCACCTTTCTTTTTTGATGTTTGTTGGTACTTTTCCCTATTTCTTTCGCGCTCTATCCGTTACTTTTTTATCTCTCTCTTTCTTTTTTCTTTCTTCTCTCTCTCTCTCTCTTTCTTTCTTCTCTCTCTCTTTCTCTTTCTCTTTCTCTTTCTCTTTCTCTTTCTCTCTCTCTCTCTCTCTCTCTCTCTCTTTCTCTCTTTCTCTTTCTCTCTCTCTCTTTCTCTCTCTCTCTTTCTCTCTCTCTCTCTCTCTCTCTCTCTCTCTCTCTCTCTCTCTCTCTCTCTTTCTCTATCTCTCTTTCTTTCTCTATCTCTCTTTCTTTCTCTTTCTTTCTTTCTCTGTGCTCTCTCTCTCTTTCTTTCTGCTCTCTCTCTTTCTCTTTCTCTTTCTCTTTCTCTTTCTCTTTCTCTTTCTCTCTCTCTCTTTCTCTCTCTCTCTCTCTCTCTCTCTCTCTCTCTCTCTCTCTCTCTCTCTCTCTCTCTCTCTCTCTCTCCCTCTCTCTCTCTTTCTCTTTTTCTTTCCTTCTCTACAAAACAAATTGCTTCCTTCCTTCATTATTGGCACTGTCTATTGGCACCCCCATGCTACCTCGGAACCTTGAATACATTGAAAAGTTTTTTAGAGAAATTCTTAAAAAAAAAACGCTTTTCATCCTAGGTGGCCTAAATGATGGTTTAAAAAAGTCTAATGCTAAGTTAGGTAAGATGATTAAGAAAAATAAATTAGAGCAAATCATTGATGAACATACACGAAATACAGGAAAAACACCTCTTCTCTATTAGATCTAATAATAACTAACAGATTAGCAATCATTCTCCATTCCGATTTCATCAATGTGCCATGTTGCTGACCATGAACTTATCACGATGACGTTAAATATAAAGAAATCATAGCGACTATCATTTATAAGAACTTCTCGCGATGTCAAACACTATGACCCTCAAAGGAGACCCAGGAAGTCGCCCTTGAGCCCGAGAAGGAGACCCAGGAAGTCGCCCTTGAGCCCGAGAAGGAGACCCAGGAAGTCGCCCTTGAGTCCGAGAAGGAGACCCAGGAAGTCGCCCTTGAGTCCGAGAAGGAGACCCAGGAAGTCGCCCTTGAGTCCGAGAAGGAGGCCCAGGAAGTCGCCCTTGAGCCCGAGAAGGAGACCCAGGAAGTCGCCCTTGAGCCCGAGAAGGAGACCCAGGAAGTCGCCCTTGAGTCCGAGAAGGAGACCCAGGTAGTCGCCCTTGAGCCCGAGTAGGAGACCCAGGTAGTCGCCCTTGAGTCCGAGAAGGAGGCCCAGGAAGTCGCCCTTGAGCCCGAGAAGGAGACCCAGGTAGTCTTTCTGCGAGCTTTTGGCTGATGGTTCTGTTAGATAGTTCGACAGCTGATGTAAACAATCAGGTAACTATTCTCACGGAAGTTATTTAAAGCAGTATTGATGCGCTGGCTCCTTGCGTAATTCGCACCATGCTCCATGGATAAATGACGACATCAAGAGAGCCATTAGCGATAGAAATAATGGCCACCAAGCTCTTAAAAGTAAGAGAGATGAAGCCGCCTTTCAGGTATATAAGTAAACAAAATGTTAAATGGCTAATTCAATGTGCAATTTATTTCAGAAATAAATTCACAGAATATATTAAAAAAAATGATAAAACGGAAAACTTTAAACACTAGTGACTCACAACAAACAC
>NC_091565.1:2063426-2065926 GCF_042767895.1 Penaeus vannamei | reverse complement strand
GGGGACGAGGTAGGAGGTGAGGATGTGTGAGGGAGGAGGGAGGAGGGGAAGGGGGAGAGGGATAGACGTGATCTGTTTGGTCTACTAGATGTTTTTTGTTTTTTTATATGAGGAAATGTAGACTTATGTTTCCTGTTTTTTGTGTGCTTGTTTGTTTGTTTGTGCTTGTGTGTTTTATGTTTTAATTCCGTGTTGTTATTTTCGATACAATATATAAAAAACATATATACATATAAACAAATGGCGCATACTTTTTTTTAAATACAAACCAATCTGCAGAAGGAAGTTATAAGTAAATGAAGCAAATGAAGAACAAAATGAAAATAACCCAGTCAATCAGTCAATCAGTCAATCAATCTGTCAATCAAACAGAATCACACGCGCAACTACGAAAGGTACGAACGAAAAAGAAAAAAAGAAGAAAGAAAGAAAATGACCAAACACACACGTACTCACAAGCACGTACTATAGAGGGCGCGCATAGGCCTGCCAGACCCACCGGTTAGGCCTACAAATGTCGAGATCGAAGCCATCCATAATGATTATTACCTGATCGGGTTTGGATGTTGGTTTATCGCACCTGCCCACTCGTCTTAATTAAGGTGGGCTAATGCCATTCACTTCTTTATAGATCTAAATTATATGTCGGTGTCGCGGTAATAGAAAAAGAAAATGTATGCATGGGATTTTTTTTTTTTCTCCCTTTTTTCGTGTTTCTTCATTTTGGGTCTATTATTTTCCCCTATTTTTGGGTGGGGTGGAGGAGGGAGGACGGGAAGTGGGGGAGGGGGAGGAAGGAAGCAAAGAAGGGGGAGTGGGGGGAGAGGAGGAAGGAGGGAGGGGGCAAATCTGCTGACTAATGCTGGATTAATGACGAATGAATGGAACTATTCAGGTTAACGTGTGTGTGTGAGTGCGTGCGGCCGCGTGTGTGTGTGTGGACAGGAGATAGGATGAAGCGAGGGAGAATGAGGAAGGGAGGAAGGGAAGAAGAGGATACAAAATATCGGATGGTGGGGAAAAAATAAGGGAAAAAAAGAGGCTAGGAACAGAAGGGAAACAGGGAGAGAAGGAGAAGGACAAATAATGGAACAAGAGAATCGGAAATAGGCCGAATAGGGGGAAATCAGAGGAACAAAAAGAGAAAGGGGTTAATGCAGCAAAAAGAGAAATAGAGGGACATAAAAACACATTAGAAAAACGTTGATTCGGAGAGATAACCCACGATTAGGCGTGCAGCTTGACTCCTTTCATAAACATCAATTGCTTCTTATTTTATGCTTCCAGACATATTTGCTCAGCAATAAATCAAGGGAAATCGTTCAGACAGGAGGAAATGGCCTCATCTGAAGCTGATTTTCCCCGAAATGACATATTTACCAAAGGGTAGAAGAACACAACACGTGGGAGCAAACAGATGTGCCCAGTCACGCCCCGGGACCAGCTGGCAACGGTGGGAATGTAAACAAACCGGCCGTTCGCCTAACGCGTATCCTGTCGGCCGGTCTTATGACGTCATCATCCAGACAGGGAGGACGGGACGACGATTATTTTTTCACTTTTATTTCGCTTCCCCTCTTTCTCTGTCCCTCTCTTTGGGCTCCCGCCTGCCTACCGTCTCGCCCTGTCCGTTTATCTCCAGCGCATCCTGTTTTGGGTGTTCTTTCTCTCCCTTTTTTGTCTGTTTTGCGAACAGGAGAGGAGTACCACGCAAGACGCGCTTCTCGGAGACAGCGTTCGTGTAAGAAGCGCGCGAACGGAAATGCCTCAGTCGTGGCGTCACGTCCTCCGCGCCGACACACACGCGCGCGCCGGGGGAGGGTTTTCGCCGCGCGGAAAGTCGCCGCGAATGCTGCGAACTGCAAATTTCCATCTTCACAAGTGTACCTAAACCATTTACGCTCCCTTTTTGGTCTTTTATTTTTAACAGAGCACATTCTCTTCACCCCATCAAGCGCGCTAATTGACTAAAGCCAACAGAGGATTATGGGATATAGCAAATCCAATTAAGATTCGTATTTTCCATGCGAGGGAGAACACCTGAATTGTTGCCGGTTAATAGCGTGCGTATACATGTATGGATATATATATATATATATATATATATATATATATATATATATATATATATGTATATGTATATGTATATGTATATATATATGTATACATACATACATATATATGTATATATATATATATATATATATATATATATATATATATATATATATATATATATTCATATATTTGTATATATATATATATATATATATATATATATATATATATATATATATATATATATATACATACATATACATGTATATATATATACATATTTATTCATATATATATATACATATATATATACATATATATATATATACATATATATACATATATATATATATATATATATATATATACATATATATATATATATATATATATATATATATATATATACATATATATATACATAATAAAAATAAAAACAAAA
>NC_091565.1:2059973-2062926 GCF_042767895.1 Penaeus vannamei | reverse complement strand
TTTTTTTTTTTCTTTTTTTTCTTTTTTTTTTTTTTTTTTTTTTTTTTCTTTTTTTTTTTCTTTTTTTTTTATATTAATCTTAACATGAATTTTTATTATATATATATATATATATATATTATATATATATATATTATATTTTTTGTGTGTGTGTGTGTGTGTGTGTGTGTGTGTGTGTGTGTGTGTGTGTGTGTGTGTGTGTGTGTGTGTGTGTGTGTGTGTGTGATTAAGTGAATAATGTCAGAAGGAGAAAAAGGTAGAAGAAACAGGATAAAGGGGAAGAATAAAGAAAAAATAAAAAAAAAAAAAGGGGAGGAAAAGGAGGAGGAAAAGGAGGAGGAAGGAAAAGAAAAAGGGGGAAAGGGGGGGAGAGGAAAGGAGGAGGAAGGAAGAAGAAGTAGGAGGAGGGGAAAAAAGGGGGGGGGGGAAGAAGGAGGAGGAGGAGGAAAGAAGGAGGGGGGGCAATGGCATCATCTGGGCGAAAGTTTTGGAAGAAGCAAAGAGTTCAAGGGGGTTTTGCGAAGGTTGTCTTTTTGTTGGGGGGGAGAGCTCGGTGAGGGTGATGGTGTGGTGATGGAGATGGTGGTGGTGGTGGTGGAGGTATGGTGATGGTGGTGATGGTGTGGTATGGAGGTGGTGGGGGGGGGAGTAGGGTGTAGTGATGATGTGGTGGTGGTGGTGGGGGGGGGAGATGGGGGTGATGGGTGGTGTGGTGATGGGGTGGTGGTGGGGGGGGTGGTGGGGGGTGTGGGATGGGGTGGTGGTGGGGATGGTGGGGGGGTGGGAGATGGTGGTGGTGGGGGGATGGGGGTGGGGTGGTGGGGGGGAGGTTTTGGGGTGTGGTGGGTGAGGGAGGGGGTGGTGGTAGTGGGGGGGAAGATGGTGTGATGAAGTGTGGTGATGAAGATGGTGTTGGTGGAGATAGTGGTGATGGAGATGGTGGTGGAGGAAATGTTGGGAAGATGGTGTGATGAAGATAGTGGGGGATGTGGTGGAGGTATGGTGATGAAGATAGGGGAAAGGGAACGAAAAAGAAGAAGAAAAAACAAAAAAACAATGCAAGCGCTGACGATCATGAAGACAAAAAGCGGTGTCGCTACCGACGCAGGTGCAGCAGCGGCGGAAACAGCTGACGGTGAAATCTCTGAGAGGAAATTAACCCAGGGTTTTAATATTCCGTTATAGAAAAAACAAGAGACGGTAAAAACGCCTCAAATATACAGAGCATTAGATAAAACAAAGGGGAATCTAATGTTAGGAGGAAATGTTATCCGTGTGTCATCATCGGCGGTTCATCTTATCAGGAGGATGTGATGGCAGATGCAGGTGATGGGAAATTACTTCGTCATTTTTCTGTTTTGCCTTCTCTTCTTTTTTCTGTTTCCCTTCTCCTTTCTCTTTTCTTTTCTTTTCTTTTCTTTTTTCTTTTTCTCTTTCTTCTTCTCTTCTCTTTTCTATTTTCTTTCTTTTTTTCTTTCTTTTTCTTTATCTCTATCTCTATCTCTTTATCTCTATCTCTATCTCCCTCTCCCCCCTCCCCCCTCTCCTCTCTCTTCTCTCTCTTCTCTCTTCTTCTCTCTCTCTTCTTCTTCTCTTCTCTCTCTCTCTCTCTCTCTCTCCTTTTCTCCTTTCCCCTCCTCTTCCCTTCCTCTCCTCTCCCTCTCTCTCCTCCCTCCCTCCTCCCTCCCTCCTCCCCCCTTCCTTTCCCTCCCTCCTCCTCCTCCTTCCCCCCCTTCCTTCCCTCCCTCTCTCTCTCTCTCTTATTCTTTTTTTTACTTTTCAAACAGAAATATGAACACAACCACCTGGTTGCAACTCCTGGGGGAAAATTGAAGCATTTCTTTTCCCTCTCCAAGTTTAGTGTCGGAGAAGTATTGTGAAATAATTATGTACTGGAAATAAATATGGAATAAATGTGAGGCGACTAAATGCATGGATGATTTAGATAAGTGGGAAAGGGGAGAGGATAGAGGGAAGAAATAAAAAAACAGGGGTTAGAGAGAAGATAGGAAGGGGTAGAGAGAATGTAGGAAGGGTTTAGAGAGAAGGTAGACAGGGGTTAGAGAGAAAGATGGGAAGGGGATAGAGAATGATAGACAGGGATGAGAGAAAAAATAGACAGTGGATAGAGAAAAGATAGACAGGGGATATTGAAAAAAATAGACGGGAGTTAGAGAAAAGATAGACAGGGGATAGAGAGAGGATAACAAGGGAAGAGAGAAAGATAGAAGGGGTAGAGAGAGAGATAGACAAGGGATAGAGAAATGATAGACAGGGGACAGAGAGAAAGACATACAGAGGAGAGAAAGAAAGAAAAGATAGGAAATAGAGAAGAGGCAAAGATATCGGAGATTAAAGAAGTGAAAGGAACGTAAATAATACATAAAAATAATATAATAATGAGAACAATCAAAACAAATTTAAAAAGATAGAATAGAGAGAGAGAAAAAAAGAAAATACCAAGGAGATATTAGGTGTATTGATTAACATCCCCACTCATGATAATACAAAAAATTAATAAAATAAAAAAAAATTTAGATTATATCCTCGCTTGTGTCTTTCTCAGAACGACAAAGACAAAATTCCGAGTCACGGATATTGCAAAGGAGGAGAAAGAGGGGAGAAAGAAGAGAAAAAGGGGGAAGGAGAGAGGGGGGAAAGGGGAAGGGGGAAAGGGGAGAAAGAGAAGGGGGAGAAAGAGGGGAGAAAGAGGGGAGAAAGGGAGGAGGGGGGGAAAAAGGGAGAAGGGGAAGGGAGGAGGGGAGAAAGGGAAGGGGGGAAAAAAGGGGAAAAAGAAGGGGGAGGGAGGGGAAGGGGAGAGGGGAAAGGGAAGGGGAAAGAAAGGGGGGGAGAGGGGGAAAGGAAAAGGGGGAAGGGAAGGGGAGTAGAGAAGGGGGTGGGTAAAGGGGAGGAGAGGGGGGGAAGAGAGAAAAGGGAGAATTAAAGGGGGGGA
>NC_091565.1:2042473-2052473 GCF_042767895.1 Penaeus vannamei | reverse complement strand
TTTTTCTTTTCTTTCTTTGTCTTCTTCTTCTACCAAAAAAAATCCATCTTCAAAAAAAATGCCAAATTTTAACTTGTCCCCCCCAAAAAAAACATTACTTTTGACACAAAAGATACATATGCACTCATTTCGAAAATTAATACCCCAAAATTTTTAAAAAACCTTGGGAAAATTTTTAAAAATCATTTAAAAAAAGGTTCTCCCAAAAACCAAAACTCCATAACTTTTTCAAGATAAAGGAAACCAAATAAATGGGTTTTTTTAGCAAAATGCGATTATTATGTATGTTTCTTGTGTGTAGGGAGGAGGGGGGTTGAGGGGGTGTGTCTTTGTTTGTTTGTGTGTGTTTATGTGCGTTTGTTTTGATTTGGGTTTTTTTGGTTTTCGTGTGTGTGTTTTTTTTGTGTTTTTGTGTTTGTCTGTGAATGCTTTTTTGTATGTGCGTGATTAAAATTTGTGTTTTGTTTGTTTTTGTTTTGTTTATGTGTTTATTTGTGTTGTGGTTTTTTTGTAAGCGCTTCCTTTTTTGTGAATGTATTTGGGCATGTGTGTTATGATTTTAGTGTTTGTATATTTTTGTGTGTTTGTGGTTGTGTGTGTGTGGTTTTTGTGTGTGGTGTGTGTGGTGTGTGTGTGTGTGTGCGGGGGGTGTGTGGTGTGTGTGTGTGTGTGGTGTGTGTGTGTGTGCGTGGTGCGTGCGTGCGTGCGTGGGGGTGGTGTGTGTGTGTGTGTGTGTGTTTGTGTAGGTGTATGTTAAATCATATGAAATGGGTTGGTATTCAAAAAATTCATATACTGGATTTCATAAGTACAGTTTGTTAAAAACAAAATGTTTTATTAAACCCCTTTAAGAAAGTTACCTTCTCTTTCGTTATCAAGAGAGTAATATCAATTAAGTTAATATCATTTATGAAATTGTGTTTGTCATTTTTATTTTCTCCCTTTGGGATTAAATTGCTCTGTTATTTAGAAAAATACCTCCCGATATACAATATGTATATGAAAGTGAAGTTTAATGCGTTTTTTTGTGTATAATGATAATACATTTGTGTTTGGAATCCCAAATGTTTTTAGTTTATCAAGAAGCTAATATCAGGATGTTGAAATGGAATTTTATTTATATATATATATATATATATATATATATATATATATATATATATATATATATGAATATGTATGTATATATGTATATGTATTATAAATATGTATGTATACATATATATTTTTTGTGTGTGTGTGTGTGTGTGTGTGTGTGTTTTTTTTTTTATATATATATATATATATATATATATATATATATATATAAATTAATTTTTGTGTGTGATTTTATAATTTTCCCGTTGCTTATAATTATTGTACATGTAATAAATTTCTTATACATATTTAATAGGAAACTTCATATGAACAATCTTACTTGGTGGAAAACTCCCACTCTAATATTCATGACTATTTAGAGAGAGAGGGGGAGGGAGAGAGAGAGAAGAAGAGGAGAGAGAGAGAGAGAGAGAGAGGGAGAGAGAGGAGGAGAGGGGAGAGAATGAAAGAGAAGAGGAAGGAAAAAGAAGAAGAAAGAGAGGGAGAGAGAAAATTCCTAAAAAAAGCAAAAAAAAAAAAAAACCCAAACCCAACCCCCTTACGCCCTCCCCCGGTTTTGCGGGCCCCGAGCACCCTGGCGTGGTCCCCTCACGGGGGCTGCGCTGTGCTGGTCGACGACGCCTCCGTCATCAGCGACGACTCCCCCTGGGGCCAGGCCGCGTCCAGAGGTAACCCGCAGCACCGCCCACCGGGGTCATCGCGGTCGCCGGGGGGCCCTTTCCCGGGGGCGTCCTCAGGGGCCCCGCCTTCGTGTAAGGGGCCTGGGGGGGATGCCCTGGCCGCCCGGGGACCCCCCCGGGTCGCCCCCCCCCTCCCCCCATCCCCGAGTGCCCCATGCGTGGGGTGTTTCCCTGATGAGTTGGTCCCAGCCTTCCCCCTGCCCCCCCGCGGACTGGACTCACCCCCTCCCCCCGCTCCCCTCCTCCTCCCCCTCCTCATCCTCATCCTCTTCCCCCTCCCCTGTACTCACCCCCGGCAGCCATCCTCCCAGCACGACCCTGACTCCCTCTTCCCGATCCTCCCTCGCTGACCCCCCCCTCGCCCACTAACTCCCTGACTCATGAATCCCCCCACCTTTCCGGCTCAATCCCGACGTCTCCCTCTCCCTCCCCCCCCAGACTCCCCCCCGGGGGGCCCCCCTCCCCCCCGAGGGGAGGGGCATTCCCACACACTTTTATTCCTTCAGATCGCGAAGCCCGATCGGGGGGGGGAGGGCCCCCCCCTCCGCCCCCCCTCCTTTGTCCTCCTTCCCCCTCCCCGTCCCCCCCCGCAGCCCCAGGCCCTCGACCCCAGATGCCTGGGGACCCAGAGGGAGGGGGGGAGGAAGGGCCCAAAAAGGAGGAGATCCTCGCGAGAAATCCCCAGGATCTGAGGGAAGGTCCGAGGAGCAGCCTCCGCATCCCGTCTCTGGATCGAAAAGTGAGGGTTCGTTTGAAAGGGAAACGGACGCCGTCGGCCGGGAGCGTCGCTGCCTCGGGGGGTCTATGCGCCTGTGATCGATGTCGTCGAGTATTCCCACGCAGGCGGGGACGACTTCCAGCCCAAGGGGGTGATGGTCAGCTTGGAGGACTACCCGGCCGACCCCCCCGCTCGTCGACGGTGACGAAGAGGACGAACCGGGGTCATTTTGGAGGACAAACGACGAGGCCGAACAAGACGTACGACGAGGAAGACGGCGTCGTGGGGGCTCACCCGACTACATCTACGACCACAAGCCCGAGGACGACTACGAAACATCGTGGGATGACAGGCGGAGAGAACGGGGCGGTCTCCGGGGAAAGGCAGGCGCCGGCCCCGGGAAAACCCGCTCGCCCGGGCCTCCCCAGCGCGCCCTGGCGACGTCGGCCGAGAAGAAGGCGTCGGGGGACCCCCCCGGCCCGGGCTTCGGCCCCTGATCGTCGTGGAAGACGACACCATGGCAGGAGCGACCTTTTGGACAGGTGGTGGGAGACGACTCATCGCGGCATCGACCCTGGACCGAATGGTGGGCGACGACCTCGGCCTATGCCGCCAACGGGGAAACCAAGCGCGCCCGCTCGTGGATGGCCGGCTTCCCCACGCTGGGGCCCCGCCCGGGGAGGCGAAGGAGGGCGTGGACGAGAAGGACACACAGGCGGCCCCCCCGCCCCACCCCGGCAGAGGCGCTGCGTAACCGCCGAGCCGGATTGGCAAGTCCATGATCTGGCGGGGCCCGATGGCCGCCCCACGTGGTTCTGCGATACGGGGGCAACAGCCCCGCGAATCGAGACGCCGACGCCACGACGGCCTCGGGCGACTACGAGGACGAGAGCAGATGCGGATCACCCGGTCAGGAGGCCGGCCGAGGTCGTCCAGTGGCGGCCCCTTCGACCCCAGGGCCCCCAACGGAGGCCCATTCCCCAGTCCACTTTCCCGTCCAAGATCCGGGGTCGCTCGGCGTGACGCAGCGCCCCCGGGACCCCCGAAACCCCGGAGCCCGTGGCCAAGGACTTGTTCCCTCACATTTCGAGGACCTCGCGACCACGACGACTACTACTACGACGATCCGTGTACTACTAGACGACACGACCAGCTGGACAAGCGATACCGCAAGACCAAGAGCGGGGCCCCGGGACGACGCAAGACGAGGGGGACACCGCCGACGTCATCCTGGACGACGACCTCAAGCGCGACTGGCTCCGCGCCCCCAAGAGCATCGGCCCTTTGGGGCCCGCTCCCGTCGGGTCCAGCTGCGCTACCAGCGCCCCCGGCGCCCCGCAGGCCCCCCCCGGGGTCCGCGTCATGTCGCTCCAAAGGGGGAGTTCCCGCGCCCTGCCGGAGCCGCGGGGGAGACCCGCGCGACGGGCGGGGGGAGGTCGTCGAGACGAGGTCGTGCCCCCAGCTCGCGGGGTGGCCCCCCGCCGCCCCCGTCCCCTTCCCTTCGGGCCCCGACTACTCCAGGCGCACCACACCAGGCATCAGACGACCACAACGACCACGACAACGACCACCACTCCAACGACGACGACAACGACCACGTCACGACGCCTCCTCCCCCACCACCGCCGCCCCCGACCCCTTATCCGACCGAATCGCCGCCCCCGACGAAGCCCCGGCGAAACCTGCCGACCCGGGCCCCCCCCGGGGCCCCGGCAGGGGAGTTTGCCGTCGCGGCCGATTCGGCGTCCCCCGCGGGCAACAGGAAATATCCCCCAAATTCCTCATCCACAAGACGGAGGGGCGAGACTACCTGCGGGCGGGGGCGTCCACACCACCCCCTGACCAGCGCGCCGCTCGACTACGCCCCTGCTCACCGCCCTCCGCCCGGTCGACGTCAGCCACCCCTACGCCGAGGCAGACCCGCCCGCAGGAGCTACTACCGCGACGAGGACCTGTCTATGACCGGCGCGCGACGGCGACGCCCACCCCCGCCACCGCGCACAGGACGCGCAGCGTCAGCCGTCCCGGGTCGAGGAGAGCCCCAGCCACGACGCAGCGCACGACCAGAACCCCATCGTACCCTCCTCCTCAAGGAGCGGCCCCACTGAGGTCGTCCCGAGGGCCGGTCCCTTCAGGCGGCGGCCAAGACGGAGGAGCGCGCCCTCCGGTCGGCGCAGCACGAGGACGCGTCCGTGCCGGGGGGGCCCCGCCCGCCACCCTTTCCCCCGCCCCCCGCACGCAACCCCAAGCGGCCCGCAACGTGACCATCACCGGGGAGGACAAACCAAGGTCGAGGCCGGGCCGTCGGCGCCAGCAAGCCGCTCTACGTGCTGTCCGTGTCCGGCCGACGTCCGGCCAGGACCAGTCGGGCCACATCAACATCGTCAAGCCCGACGACCAGGAGCAGATCGCCACGCTCACAGTCAACGTCGAGGAACGACCTACGACGACTCGACGCAGCACGAGACGCGGCCCGAGGCGTTCCGCCCGGCGTCCCCGAGAGGCTGGTGTCCCACCCCGGGAGGGCGGGCCAGTGCCAGTGCCCCTGCCCCGCAGCGCCGTCCCAACAGCATTCCCATCCCCGCCTCCTTCCTCGCCAGCGCCGGAAACAAGATCCACGACCACACGCAGACCCAAGGACGCCTGATCGCCCCGCGACTCACGACCTTTACCGACCCCCCACTCCTCCTCCCCCGACTCCTCCTCCCCGTCCCGCAGGGCTTGAGTTGACCCCAACCCCCCCCCACCACAGTCCCCCCTTGTCCCCAGAGGTTCTTGAAGAACTCGAAGGTGAGACAGATCCCCCCAGGCATCGCCCGGCAAGATTGGAACCTGAACAATAACCGAACTAATGTAACGCTCCGACACTAACCGTTGAAGGGAATGATGAGAAGGGGCCACTCGCCGCTATTGTCTAGTCTATCTATCTATCTATCTCTATCTAGATTTCGTCTCTATCTCGATTTTTATTCTATCTTTAACTCTCTATCCTCTGTCTGTAACTCCCATTATGTATTTTTATATCTGCCTATTTGTTTTTATCATATCAATCCCTACTATCTGTCTATCTTCTTTTTTTCCCCCTTTTTCCCCTCCCCTTCTCTCCCCCTCTCTTCTTTCCTTTCCTCTCCCTCTCCCCCCCTCTCCCTCTCCCTTTTTTCCCCTCTTTCCCCCCTCTCCCCCTCCCCCTCCTTTTTCCCTCCCTTTCCCCCTTCTTCCCCCCCTCTTCTTTTCCCCTTCCCCTTCCTCCTTTTTTTTCTCTCTCTCTCAAACTCTCCCTCCTCTCTCCCCCCTCTCCCTCCCTTCTCCGCTTAATCCTCTCCTCCTCCTCCTCCTCCTCCTCTCCCTCACTTTTCTCCTCCCTCTCCCTCTTCCTCCTCTCCTCCTCTCCCTCTCCCTTCCCTCCCCCTTTCTCCCTTCCCCCTTTTCCTCCTCCTCCCCTTCTCCGCTAACCTCCTCTTCCTCCTCCCCTTCCTTCCTTCCCCTTCCCCTTTCCCCCTCCCCTCCTCCCCCTCCCCCTTCCCCTTCCTTCTTCCCCCTCTCCCCCTCCCTCTCCCTTCTCCCCCCTTTCCTCTCCCTTCTCCGCTTAATCCTCCTCCTCTTCCTCCTCTCCTCCTCCTCTTTCTCCTCTCCCTCGCTCTCTCCTCTTTCTAAGAACCAATAACGCCAATGAAGTAGCTCGAAATACAATCTCGAGGAGTAAGCGAATACATAGTTCATTGGCGGAGATTATCAAAGGTTATTTTGATGTTGATTCCATTTCGTTCTCTTCGATTTGATTGCCATTTAACCTCAGAGCAGAAAATGTCATTTTCGTTGCTGTGGCAAACATATTGTGTATATATGTATATATATATATATATATATATATATATATATATATATATATATATATATATATGTATATATATGTATATATATATATATATATGTATATATTTTATATATATGTATATATATTATATATATATATTATATATATATATATATTATATATATATATTAAAAAAAAAATAAAATTAAAATAAAATATACATAAAATATATATATATATATTATATATATTATATAAAATTATATATATATAAAATATATATATATATATTTTAATATATATATATATAAAATATATTAAAATATGTATATATATATATATATATATATATATATATATATATATATATATATATACACACACACACACACACACACACACACACACATATATATATATATATATATATATATATATATATATATATATATATATATATATATATATACACACACACACACACACACACACACACACACACACACACACACACACACACACACACACACACACACCCCTCCTCTCTCTCTCTCTCTCTCTCTCTCTCTCTCTCTCTCTCTCTCTCTCTCTCTCTCTCTCTCTCTCTCTCACACACACTATTTTTTTTTCCTTTTTATATTCATTAATCCGTCTGTCTCTCTTTTCATATTTAATGAATGTTGATAATGAAATAATAACACCTTCATCAGTTATTCCCACAATGGATGCTAGAAGTCAGGTTTGGTAAATTAACATATTGCATTGAGATAGAATGTTTGATGTTTCTTTCTTAATTGTGTTTTTTTTAAATCTTTATTTATTATTTTAAAATACTTGCATGATAATATGCTTTCATTTCTATTATTTTAGGCTGTCTACCAATAGCCGCCATTTTGTTTTTAGTTCAGCGTTCCTCTTGTTTTATTTTTCGTTTTTTTTTTCTTAATTTTTTGACACATTTATGATACAAATAAATAGCTTGATTGATATATGTTAACTAAACATTTACTGTCTGTCTTGTTTGTAACAGCATGGAGAACACACCTGTAGTTAATATTTTATTTAATTCTCGTTTTGCATTGTATTTTAGATGTATTATTATTATGGGCGACGCAGGGCCTTGTATCGTGTGTTGTATTTAGATGTATTGTTTTTTTATGTTGATTGCGACATGTTATTCCTTCATATTGCAGAGACAAATCATGCTCTATTTCCTATTTCTATAAAAAACCAAGTGATATAATGCTATGCTAATGTAATTGTCAGGAAATTGTTTTTTTTTTTGTTTTTTGTTTTTTGTTTTTTTGATATATCACTGTATCTCCACCTAATGCAACATTATGATATTGTATCTACCATTTAACTCCTGCTTTTTATTGCAACTCTTGATTGCAGCTCGTAAGACATGCAACAGGCTGTTACTCCGGAATCTTGACTTTGATGTTGTTGATGTATCTTAAAAACAATTAGTCATATGCCTAATGATGAAGACTTATAATGGCTGTCATTTGTGGGAGAGAAAGCGGTTGTTGCAATAATTATCAGAGTCGACACTGTTGGTGTTTGAGAGGTAGAAGGAGGGAGGGAGGGAGGCAGGGAAGGAAGGAGGGAGGAAGAGGTAGAGAGAGAGGGAGGAAAAAGGGAAGGGAGGAAAAAGGAAGGGAGGGAAGAAAGGGGGGGAGAGAGGAAGGGAGAGGGGGGAAAAAAGGACAGGGAAGGGGGAGGAGAGGGAGAGGGGAAAAGGAGAGGAAAAAAAGGACAGGGAGGAAGAGGTAGAGGGGGAGGGGAGGGGGAAAAAAAGGGCAGGGAGGGAGGAAGAAGGAGAGAGAGGGGAGGGAGAGGAAGAAAAAGGGAAAGGGGGGGAAGGAGGAAGAGGAGAGGGGGAGAGGGAGGAAAAAGGACAGGGGGAAAAGGGAGGGAGGGAAAGAGGAAAAGAGAGGAGAGGAGAAAAAGGACAGGGGGGAAGAGGTAGAGGAGAGGGGAGAGGGAGAAAAAAGGACAGGGAGGGAGGAAGAGGTAGAGAGAGAGAGAGGGGAGAGGGAGAAAAAAGGAAAGGGAGGGAGGGAGGAGAGAAAAAGAGAGGGAAGAGAAAAAAGGGCGGGGAAAAAAGAAGAGAGAAAGGAGGGAGAGAGGGAAAAAGGAAAGGGAGGGAGGAGAAAGAGAAAGAGAGGAAAGAGAAGGAGAAGAGAAGAGAGAAGGACGAGAGAGAGAGAGGAGAGAGAGGAGAGGAGAGAAGAGAGGAGAGAGAGAGAGAGAGAGAGAGAGAGAGAGAGAGAGAGAGAGAGAGAGAGAGAGAGAAGGAGAGAGAGAAGAGAGAGAGAGAGGAACTAGCGAACTAGGAACGAGCTATCGAGAGAGAAAGAGAGAGAGAACTACCGAACGAGCAATCGAAAGAAGAAAGAGAGCGAAAGAGATCGTGAGCACCCCCACCCACACCCTCTACACCCCACCCCACCCCAACCCCCACCACCCCACCCCACCCTACACCCGCCGTCGTCAACATATTAAATCACGGTCTGCCTCGGCGCGGGTCGCTCCGCTTCGCAGGTCAAAGCGAGAGAATGCGGCCGCCGCGTTTGAGTTTGAGTCCCGCCCAGGCCGCTGCGGTCGGGAAAATATTATTATTTGCAATTTAGCCCCGAGGCTCTTTTGATATTTTTCAAGCGGACCCGGTACCCGGTGGGCCTTGGGGGGGGAAGGGGGAGGGGGAGGGGGTGGCGGGGGGAGGGAGGGATAGCTAGGAGGAAGGGGTGGGAGGGGTTAGGGGGGCAAGGGATAGGGACGGGGAGGGGAGGGAGGGTTAGGAGCTAGGATAGGGAGGGAGGGGAGGAGGATAGGAGGGAGGGGAGGGAGGGGGTAATGGGGCAGGGGGGGAGCCAGATCTGGTGGGACCCTGACTTTGATATCGGCCTGAGGGTGTGTGTTAGGGGGGGGAGGGGAGGGGAGGGGAGGGGGAGGAGGGATAAGGCTCCAGCAATCATATTGACCTTCTATAAAAAATAAAAATAAAAAATATCGGGGAGAGGGAAAAAATAGAAGGAAAAAAAAGCTTGCATTTAAGGCCGCCAAACCAATTATCCTGAAAACCTTGTGGGTCGTTTCGATATCCCCGCCCGGCGATGGAGGGCCGTTCGCGGATCGAAATGCGGATGGCTCTGGATTCACCCGGATTCGCGGTTTATCTTCGTCTTTTATTTCTCTCGTATTCCCCGAAATTCGCAGTTTAGAGGAAAAAAAGAGGGAGAGAGGAAATTGAAAAATGTGGATCTTGAAAGAAGGAACCATATTGGCAATTAACTGATTGGCGATAGTTATTTATTCAATGCGCTTATATATTTGTATTAATTTGTGGATTCATTAGATTGTTTGTTTCTCTACGATTTTCTTAAAACTAACTCACCCACATCGACGAATGAATCAATTCCAATCTCTATATATATTAATTATTTTTTCTCTCTCTCTTAACGCACATTGACGAATGAATCATTTCCAATTTCTATATAGATTAATTAATTTTTTGTTTCTCTCTCTCTCTCTCTCTCTCTCTCTCTCTCTCTCTCTCTCTCTCTCTCTCTCTCTCTCTCTCTCTCTCTCTCCCTCTCCTCCTCTCTTCTCTCCCCCTCTTTTCTCTCTCTCTCTCTCTCTCTCTCTCTCTCTCTCTCTCTCTCTCTCTCTCTCTCTCTCTCCCCC
>NC_091565.1:2019973-2024973 GCF_042767895.1 Penaeus vannamei | reverse complement strand
TATCTACCTGTCCGTGTTTGTCTGTATATCTATATCTATATGTCTATCTCTTTCTTTCTCTCTCTTTGTCACCTTATCCCTTTCTCTACCTCTTACCTCTCCCTCCTGCTCCTCTCTCTGTGTGTCTCTCTCTCTCCCTTCTCCCCCACTCTCTCTCCTGTCTCTCTCTCCCTCTCTTCGCCTCTCTCATATTTATCACTTTTATTCGCTTCCGAAACCCAGTGATTAAATGATACATAACGGCCATCCTCTGCCTGGATGATACATAATTTACGCCTCTGTGACATTACGTTTGGAAAATGTTGGAGGACGGGCTCAAAGTCATTTTTTCTTTCTTTCTTTCTTTCTTTCTTTCTTTCTTTCCTTTTTTCTTTTTTTCTTTCTTTCTTTTTTTGTTTTTTCTTTCTTTCTTTCTTTTCTTTTCTTTTCTTTCTTTCTTTTTTCTTTCTTTCTTTCTTTCTTTCTTTCTTTCTTTCTTTCTTTCTTTCTTTCTTTCTTTCTTTCTTTCTTTCTTTCTTTCTTTCTTTCTTTCTTTCTTTCTTTCTTTTTGTCTTTTCTTTCTTTCTTTCTTTCTTTCTTTTCTTTTTTCTTTATTTCTTTCTTTTTTTTCTTTCTTTCTTTCTTTTTTTGGGGGGAGTGGTTAATTTGATTCTCCCTTTTTTAATTTTTTTGGTATTTTTGTTTTAGATTTTTGTTGATTTCTTTATTTTTTGTGTTTTGTTTTTTGGGTCATGTCACGTTGGTAAACAAATGATAATGGTATTGGTGATAATGTTAATGAAAATAATAATAATAATAATAATAATAATAATAATAATAATAATAATAATGATAGTACCATAATGAGAATAATGATAATATTAATAATAAAAATAAACAACATAAACAACAACAACCAAAGAAAGCGAGTTAGAAAACAATCCCCCCAATTTCCTTAACCAACCAACCCCCCCCCCTCCCACCGCCGCACGTCGCGAGCTCCCACCACAACATGACCTCGATTGACCTCGATTGACCTGCTCTCCCAACTCGTCCCTCTTCCTTTTGACAGTGATGTGCCCGATCCTCTGCTCTGACCACGGCGAGTACAAGGACGGCGAGTGCATCTGCAGGCCGGGGTGGAAAGGGCGCGAGTGCAGCATACGACACGACGAGTGCGAGGTGCCAGACTGCAACGGGCACGGGCACTGCGTCGACGGGAGGTGCCGCTGTGCCAAGGGA
Source organism: Penaeus vannamei (assembly GCF_042767895.1). Lineage (NCBI taxonomy): Eukaryota > Metazoa > Arthropoda > Malacostraca > Decapoda > Penaeidae > Penaeus > Penaeus vannamei. Next base: position 2,023,752 of record NC_091565.1, on the reverse strand, counting down.
TTCAAGGGAGAGTTCTGCGAGGAAGGTAAGGAAAGCTGGTGTTTTTTTTTTTTTTTTTTTTTTGTATCTTTTTTCACCCTCGTGAGACCTGTTAAGCGTTTGCAAGCATTTAGGAAAAGAATATTTTTCTGTTTTCTAACTTACCTTGGCACGTATCATCACCCGAGATCTTAGGAAACATCTAGAAGCAATCTATTTCTCTGTTTTCCATAACCTTAGAAAACAAATGTTCTCTGCCTGACCTTAACAATTATCCCCCCCTTAATCAAAGACAGTACAATACATATACTAACTATTTTATCAATACATATTTTTTGGTCAACAGATATCTATTATGTCAATACATATTTTTGGCCAACAGATATCTATTATGTCAATACATATTTTTGGCCAACAGATATCTATTATGTCAATACATATTTTTTGTCAGTACATATGTTTTTTTTTAATCTTTTTTGCTAATAGGTATCTTTTCGTCAGTACATACTTTTTTATCAGTACATATCTTTATAACAATACATATTTTTGTCCATATATATCTCTTTTATCATTACATGATATTTTATCAATGCATTTTTTAATCAAGATATGTTTTTTTTATCAATATATATCTTTTTGTATCAATACATATAGTTTTTATCAATATATATATTTTTGTAGCTTTTATCAATACATATTTCCTGTCAACACATCTTTCCTATCAATAAACATCTTTCCTATCAACACACATCTCACCTATCAGCACACATCTTTCCTATCAACACATATTTCCTATCAATAATCATCTTTCCTATCAATGAATATCTTTCCTATTAACACACATCTTTCCTATCATTAAACATCTTCTTTCCTATCAACACACATCCTTCCTATCAATAAACATCCTTCTCAATGCAAATCTTTCCTATTAATAAACATCTTTCCTATCAACACACATCCTTCCTATCAATAAACATATTTCCTATCAACACACATCCTTCCTATCAATAAACATCCTTCTTCTCAATGCAAATCTTTCCTATCAATAAACATCTTTGCTATCAACACACATCTTATCAGCACACAAATCTGCTATCAACACACATCCTTCCTATCAATAAACATCTCTCCTACCAATACCTTTTTCCTATCAATAAACACATTTCCTATCATTAAACATCTTTCCTATCAATAAACATCTCTCCTATCAACACATCCTTCCTACCAACGCATCTTCCCCCCCAGATGACTGCCCTCACCCGACCTGCTCCGGCCACGGCTGGTGCGTGGGCGGGACGTGCGTGTGCCAGAAGGGCTGGCGAGGCCCCGACTGCGGGAGCACTGACGACGCCGCCCTCCAGTGCCTGCCGGACTGCTCGGGGCACGGCCAGTTCGACCTCGAGAGCCACCAGTGCGTGTGCGAGCCGGAGTGGACCGGGTCGGAGTGCAGCAAACGTGAGTGTTCGGGGGGAAGGGGGGAGGAGGATTGAGGAGAGGTGGGAGGGGAGGGGGAGGGGGAAGGGAGGGTGGAAGGAGGGAGGTTGGGAAGAGGATAGGGGAGGGAGGAGTGGGTGGGTTGGGGTGAGGGGATGGGGAGGGGAGGGAGGGTGGGAAAGATGATTGGGGAGGAGGAGGGAGGGTGGGGGATGGGGAAGAGGGGAGGGAGGGTGGGGAAAGATGATTGAGGAGGAGGAGGGAGGGTGGGGATGGGGAAAAGGGGAGGGGAAGAGTGGGAGAAGATGATTGGAGAAGGAGGAGGGAGGGTGGGGAGGGGAAGGGGGAGAGTGGACTTGGTCGGAGTGCAGCAGACGTGAGTGTCGGGGAGGTGGGATTAAAGTGTAGAAGTGGGGAGGAGGGGTGGGAGGGGAGAATGGGGGAGTGGATGAGGATGGGGATGGGGGAGTGGATGAGGATGGGATGGGGAGTGGTTGGGGATTGGGGAAGGTAGAAAGATGGGATTGGAGAGTGAGAGGAATTGGGGAGGGGGAGAGGAGAGGAGTGGGGAGAGTAAGAAACGTGAGTATCGGGGAGATAGGGTGAGGGGAGGGAAGGGAGATGGGATCGTGGAGGGGAGAGGGTGGAAGGAGATTGGGGAGTGGTTGGGGCAGGTGGGGAAGGGAAGGGGATGAGAGGAGAATCGGGAGGTAAGGAGGGGAAGGGGGGTGGGGGGGGAGTGTATTCATGGATGACATCAAAGCTTGGGATTTTACAGCAGTTTGTGTTTCTTTACTTCAAACAATGGTGCTTCTTATTAGTGGCTTTGACCAATTATAAATCCAAACCCGTTTAACTAAAGCTGACATTTTATTACACCATACACTTTTCTCCCCTCCATATCCCGTTGCCTATTAAAATTACCTTCCCGAAGGTAAAATATGATCTCCAATATCACATTCCCTCAAAAAAAAAAAAAAATCTCTCCACTGCAGGATTCAATCTTTACACCAGTATATAACTCCCCTTTCAAGAATTAATCATATTTTTTTCCCCGTTTGTTCAAGAATCTAAATGTTTTTTTTTGTTTGTGTTTTTATATTTTTTTCAAATTTCCCGCGCTTTCTCCCCAGGCGTATGTGGTCTCGACTGCGGCACCCACGGGAGATGTGAAGGAGGAGCCTGCCTGTGCTCCGCCGGCTGGACGGGAGACCGCTGCGACCTCATGACCTGTGACCCAAGGTAAGAGTCCGCTGACCTGATGACCTTCGGGAGAATCGGGGGAAATGTGAGGGATTATGAGAAGGAATTTCACACATACGCCTACATAAAAACATGCGTACATACCCATGCATATATATATATATATATATATATATATATATATATATATATATATATATATATATATATATATATATGTATGTATGTATGTATGTATGTATGTATGTATGTATGTATGTATGTATGTATATATATATATATATATATATATATATATATATATATATATAACTATATATACACATATATATACATATATATGTATATATGTATATACATATATATATGCATGTGTGTGTGTGTGTGTGTGTGTGTCTGTGTCTGTATTTGTGTGTGTGTGTCTGTGTCCAATATCTACACTTTCAGAGGAGGCCATTTCCCTCTTCAATAATGAAATGTGGCGCGAGAATACCTTAGACTTAAACATCGGGTGTTGAAACAGCCTAAATAATTTGTTCGAGTTTGATTATATTTTCATGCGATGCCAAGCCCACTTTTCGTGTAAGATTTATAGCACTTCGGATATTTGGTTTAGAAAGAAAGAAAGAAAGAAAGCGCTGATGATATTGAATTACAACGAAAAAAAATATATATATTGATAAAGGTGTATTAAAGGTTAGGAAAGGCATTGCTGATACGTGCAGTGCCTCTGTACACGCTCACTCCACGTACTGCGCTGCTCTGTGCTGCTACTTAAGACTTTCGACTCAAAGCTAACTTTTTAAACTCTCGTCGAGGGGGGGAAGGGGGAGGGAGGGAGGGGGAGGGAGGGGGGAAAAAGCTCGTGGGAAAAAAAATGTATTGAAGAGAAAAAAAAAAATATATAGTAATAACGAGAACTACTGAGTGTTACGTTTGAAGCAAGAGTGGTGCTAAAAATGCTCGGTCTTTAATCTTTAATGAAAGGGAGGGAGAGGGAGAGGGAGAGGGAGAGGGAGAGAGAGAGAAGGAAGGGAGAGGAGAGGGAGAGGGAGAGGGAGAGGAGAGGAAGAGAGGAGGAGGAGAGGGAGAGGGAGAGGGAGAGAGAGGGAGAGGGAGAGGGAGAGGGAGAGGGAGAGAGAGAGAGGAGAGGGAGAGAGAGA